>NW_022157383.1:0-25766 GCF_007821495.1 Lachnellula hyalina
ATCTCTCTCTCTCTCTCTCTCTCTCTCTCTCTCTCTCTCTCTCTCTCTCTGTGGCCCCTTTTTCCGCGCTCAGCCCTAAGGATCGCGATTATTATGGGCCCCCAACGCTCTACTCCGGTTGTATCAAGATAGTCCCCTCCTTCTCCTTGTCTCCACAAACTCTGTTCTATAGTATAAGGACTTGTCCGAGTCCCATTCTCTCTTTGTTGTCTTTGTTGTCTTTGTTTCGTCCTCCTATTTAATATTTCGGGCTTCATGGATTTCTCAGCACATGCTCTTGGTATTACTGCCTATATCTCTACTCCCATTTCTTCTCGCCCGAATTCACACTATGAGATTCTGAGAACGAATTGTTTGCCCTCCTTATAATCATCAGCACACGTGACTAGTACACGGAAGTGATTCACGGAGCAATCACTTTCACAGGACTGTCTTTCGTTGGAGCGTCGGGTTATAGCACGGGATAAACCTCTCTTTACCAAACAACATCACCAAGCTATTAACCCAACAGATTCCATGTCTCTTTACACTTTCTCCTTAGCACTGCTCGTTGCATTTGTGTCGGCACAGTCCACAACAGACCTCTCGCAATATGTTCTTACAACAGTCAGTCATACCTATCCTTGTACCTACAAACTTTACTAACTACTATATAGACTGGAACCAATGGTGGCAACACATTTCCGGGGGTATCACTGCCATTCGGCATGGTGAAACTTGGCCCAGATATCTTCAGTGGACATGACACTTATTCAGGAGATGCTCCGGTAGGAAACTTCACAGGGTTCTCAATGATGCATGAGAGCGGGACTGGAGGTGCTCCCAAGTATGGTGTTGTCTCGCAAATGCCAGTGCTGGGAACTGTCAGTAATCCTTTGGCCAATTTGAATGACACTCGGGCCCAACCAGACATCAATTCCGTAGGCTATTACAAGGCCTCACTTGGATCCAAGATCACTGTTGAGCTCAGCTCCACGAGCCGGGCTGGTTTCTACGAGTACAACTTCCCAACGGGAGACCAGGCGAATGTTGTTGTAGATGTCTCCCACGTCCTTCCGTCGTACAGAGGTCAGGGACTATCGCAGCAGTACCTCGGAGGCAATATATCTGTCTCAAAGAACCACTACGAAGGTTATGGCGACTACAATAATGGATGGAATAGAGCCCCAGATTGGCGAATCTACTTCTGTGGTTATTTCGACAGCTCGGCTACAGTCAAAACCTTCGTAGGTAAAAATACGAATGGAAGCGAGCTAGCGCAGTACAGCACAACGACGACTGCAGCGTCAACAGATCGTCTAGGCGCGGTGTTTAGCTTCAGCGAAACAAATGTCACTTCAAGAGTTGGGATATCATTCATCTCCACCGCTCAGGCGTGTGATAATGTCAACACGCAGATACCCTCTGGATCAACGCTCTCAACAATGACGAACAACGCTAAGAAGATCTGGAACGAAGATGTTCTCTCCAAGGTCACAACTACTGAATCTAACCTCAGCAATTTGCAGCTACTTTACAGTTCCATGTACACTATGCATTTGCTGCCTTCGAACCGTACAGGCGAGAACCCCCTGTGGAAGTCATCCGAACCATATTATGATGATACGTTCACTACCTGGGACCTATTCCGCTGCACCTTTTCCCTGTTCCAGATCTTCCAGCCCAATATGTACGAGGAATACATTAGAAGTCTCATCGATATCTTTCGCTTCGAAGGCTACATGCCAGACGCCAGATCATCAAACTTCAATGGGGCAACTCAAGGAGGTTCTAATTCCGATAATATTCTTGCGGATGCGTTTGTGAAAGGGGTCCGGGGTGCCGTAAATTGGACCACTGGGTACGAGGCCATGGTCAAGGATGCTGAAATTACTCCAGTCAACAACAACGATCCGAGAGATTTGTCATCGTCGACCAAGGAGGGCAGAGGAGCGCTTCCAGATTGGTTGAAATATGGCTATATCACCCCTAAATATGGCCGTGCAGTCACTCGAGCCGTGGAATATTCCGTCAACGATTTCTCATTATCTCAAGTAGCTGCTGGGTTGGGGAAAACCGCAGATGCAACAAAATACACCACAAGATCTCGTAACTGGCGGAACCATTGGAATTCAGCGGCTAGTGCCCTCAACTTTACTGGGTTTCTAGTGCCACGCAATACCTCGGGATTCATCGCTCAGAACCCACTATCTTGCGGAGGTTGTTATTGGGGAGATGCCTTCTATGAAGCACTTCCATGGGAATACTCATTCAACGCTCATCACGACATCAATACCCTCATTGCGCTTTCTGGAGGCCCAGCTACTTTCACTTCCCGTTTAGAGATAACATTCACACCTGGTCTCAACATCTCGGGCGGATCAGCAGCCTCCAACAACACAATCTTCAATCCCGGAAACGAACCTTCGTTCACAACTCCGTATCTGTACAACTTTGTTGGAAGACAAGATCTGAGCGTCAAGCAAAGTCGCAATATTGCCAAATCATATTATTCGCCCACGCCTGGTGGCTTGCCAGGAAACAGTGATGCAGGCGCCATGGAATCTTGGCTGCTGTGGAATATGCTGGGTCTGTACCCGATGGTAGGACAGACAACCTTCTTGATTGGGTCTCCCTGGTTCGCCAATACGACCATCTCTTTACCTCAAGGGAAAAATCTAGCCATGACAACGACTGGTGGATCTAATTCATCCTATTATGTTCAGTCCCTCAAGGTAAATGGACAACCATGGACACAATCGTGGCTGACTTGGAACGATGTCTTTTCGAAGGGAGGCACGATGGACTTTGTGCTTGGTCCTGAGCCAAAGAACTGGGATACAGGGAAAGCACCTCCAAGTCCCGCCACAGAAGTTGCCGCGATGGTATCTCCGAAACCCGCCCCACAGGTGGAGGATCATCACAGGAGGAAGATGCTGAGGGATATAGGCTTGGCGATTATGAGTTTGGGACTGGTGAGTCTCATCGCTGCAACTGCAGCAGCGATTTGGTGGTTCCGATTCAAGAAGCAGAAGCCCGCTGCAACTTCAGAAGTGGCAGATTCGGAGAAGGGCGAGCAGTCTATGGATGAGGGCAAAGGAAACATGGACTTTGCAGGAAGCAAGAGGAGCAATATTCTACTTCGGTGGAGAGCTCATATCTTACATCGCCTCGGGAAACGGACACCAGACACTACAGCACGGCCTACAAGCAAAAGCGATAGTCTTACTACAACATCTAGTAGTGAAGATGGACAATGGAACAATGGAAAGAAAGAGCTTAGTATACAGACGGAGAGATCACTGGATCCCCCACCTGTCGAGCCCTGGACTCCAAGGGGTATAAACCGACGGGACGAATGAGAGAATTGGATTAATGATAACGATATAACGCAGCGACGACCAAAAGTTATTAAGATGGGTCATATTGAGGAGTTCAAAACAGGAGTTAAAAACTAGTTGGATAATAGCATAAATATTGCATACCCCGATTCGTATTCTTAGAAATGAATCATCAAGATTCAAGATTACAAGGCCTTTTCTGCATTTTTGTGACTAGGATGAATGGCTCTATAAAACGAAGTTACCGTCTGTAAGAAGAGGAGTTAAGCTAGTATATATTAATAATTCATAATGTTTCGAGTGGAACACTGTGAAATGTATGGTGCACGGACCTTCGGAGCGGAACAATGTAATCCGAGTTTGTTTGAATTTGTGTGACGGCGGCTCCTCGAGACCAAACAGAGCTTCACTTTACTTTACTTTACTTTACTTCACTCCACTTCACGTCCCCTCATCTTGTCCATACCGACGTAGACTAATTCAATCCCATGGCAATGACCCATTAACCAACATAACCACCACGCCCTTGGCGACACCAACCCAATTCTTACCATACCATACCATACCATACCAACATGTTGTTCCCCGAGGAAGATACGCCGCTGCTGAAGAAGTGGATTGTGAAAAGGCTCGAGAATACGTATGAACTCACCACAGCTCTAGTGCAACACATTTACTGACATATAAACAGCACCGATGCAGACGCAGATGTTCTCGCCGACTATGTCCTTGCGCTACTCCGACAAGATAATGATCCTGCCGAGGTTCGAACGCTCTTCATGACTGAGATTCCAGATTTCCTGCAAGAGCACACCGAAAGCTTCACCCAAGATATTTTCGAAGCCGTTCAATGGAAATCATATCTTCCCGGCGGAGGTCCACCCCGAAGACCATCTCTGCCGTTTGCGCCCCCTTCAGGCCCCTCGGCGCCTTCGTATGGCAATGTTGGAATGGGCGCGCCGCTGGGTCCTTCCGGCGATTCGAGGAAACGTTCGTACAATGATCGAGGCGATGGCGATTCGCAAGATAGGGGATTTCAGGGTGGCGACCCGAATGGGAGGTCGTATAAACAACCTCGTCGAGGAGGCGCGCGTGGAGGTTTTGACGGCTTTAATGGACGGGGAGGCTTTCCAGGCGGCCGAGGATCACCTATGAATATACAAGGAATGCCTTCTCCGCAGGGATTTCCTAATATGCCAGGCATGCCTAGTCCTCCAGGGATGCCGCCTTTCGATGCGAATAATCCTATGGCGACTATGCTCGCAATGCAGGCGATGGGCTTTCCACTACCCTCCTTTCCTACACCAGGCTCTCCTGGAGTTGGCGGACCACCAAGACCCCATAATATGCAGCCTAAGAAGCAGAGGTGTCGAGATTATGATCGAAAGGGGTTCTGTGCACGTGGGAATACTTGCATGTTCGAGCATGGAGAGAACTCAATATTCGTACCTCCAGGAAGCAAAGGAGACGAGTATGACCCAACAAACGCCGGTCTCATGACAGGCATTGAGAGCAATGGTAGTCCAGGTGGATTTCCCAGTCGTGGTTCTTCAAGGGGTGGAGATCGAGGCAGGGGACGCGGCGGGTTTCAGAGAGGTGATCGAGGCGCACCACATGGGAATGCCAGCCGGCGAGGAGGTCGAGCCGAATTTTCTTCAGATAGACCGAATTTTGATATGTCCAAGACTACGATCGTGGTGGAGAATATCCCTGAGGAGAAGTTTTCCGAGGACTCGGTACGAGAATTCTTCAGCGAGTTTGGTAACATTGTAGAGGTCTCGATGAGACCTTATAAGAGGCTGGCAATCATCAAATACGATGATTGGAACTCGGCAAACACGGCGTACAAGTCACCCAAAGTCATCTTCGACAACAGATTCGTCAAGGTCTACTGGTTTGTCGACACCGACTCATTACCAAAACCGCCAGGGGTTACTGGTTCGAACGGCTCTCCCATGAACGGCGCGGGACCGCTTACTGCGGCTTCAGATCGCAAAACGTCAGAACCGGAGATTGATATGGAGGAGTTTACTCGCAAGCAGGAGGAGGCCCAGAAGGTGCACGAGGAGAAGATGAAGAAGAAGCAAGAAATGGAGAATTCGAGAAAAGAGCTTGAGAAACGACAAGAAAACCTCTTAAAGAGCCAGGCCGAGGAGAAGAGAAAGTTGATGGAGAGGATAGCGGCCAAGAGCGCCAAATCCGGCACAACTCCTTCTGATAAAGGGAGCGAAACTCCATCTTCCGCGGGTGGACAAACGACTTCTCAAACGGAAGCTTTGAAAGCACAACTTGCTGCGTTGGAAGCTGAAGCAAAGTCCCTGGGTATCGACCCCTCAGCCACAGAAGAGCCGTCCTTTGGTGGATACCGCGGACGAGGTCGTGGCCGTGGTGCCTTCAGGGCAAGAGGGGCATACACTCCCCGTGGTTTCCGTGGCGGCTTTAGGGGTCGTGGCGGGGCCCCATTCGCAGGAGGCGGTGCGGGTGCATACAAGCTCGACAACCGACCCAAGAAGATAGCCTTGACGGGAGTCGACTTCACCAATGCCGAGAACGACGAGAGTCTCCGGCAGTTTCTTCTCGTAAGCACTTTTATTTACCCCTGAGAACAAAACCTTGACCTGACCGATATAACTGTTATCTACCTTTGCTAATCTAATCCAACAGGGCATCGGCGAGTACACGGAGCTAGACATCACACCCCCCAAAACATCCGTAACATTCAAAGACCGCTTCACCGCCGAGAAATTCATGTACGGCCTGCCAGGCGGCGAGCTGCCCTCGGTCGGCAAAATAGAAATGGCATGGGTGCAAACCCCTCTGCCTCCCATCAATCTCTCTTCTTCCACTGGCACTTCCACTTCCGCTCCAGTATTCAAACCCGAGGACTCAGCCATGGACGACGGCGATGGCGATGGCGATGCCATGGTGCCGACGTACGCTCCCGAGCGCACGGATTTGAAGAGAGAGCATGTGGAGAATCTGGATTATGATGTTGCGGATGACAATGAGTGGGTTCAATGAGGACATGCATGCATGCGTGCGTGGCTGGATTCAGCGCCGGGGGGGACTTGTATTTCAAATGTATTGTAGTATACGGTAGCATGTATGTTATGATATGACGAGAAATTGGACACGAAATCACGATGCATGCTTGCAATATACCTAGTCAGTCTACTCTGCCTTCAGATTCATGATTCAAAGTTTGTCGTTGAATGTGTGATTTGCAAAAGGTTTGTCGATTTGGACCCTCGTGAATAAAATGTACTGTGATGTCTCAAGATGGATACAGTACAGCTTCTGCGCTGTACTTCCCTTCCACAAGCAGCAGAGTCAAAGAGACATTTCGTTCGCATCAAGATCATATTATCTAGCAAACACCAGCATATGTACACCCGTCCACTCACCCATTGTTCACCCTGCGAATGCTATGTATCCCGCCCTCTATGCCCCACCGCCGAACTCCGGCGTCATATTTCTCATATCATATGATAAGCTGCGTAGCCTCTAGATATGTGTATGTATGTGTATGCCTCCATCCCAAACGCCAATCAAACGCGAATTTTACAATCCCAGTCCTACTTAAACAAGCTCCGCAGATCCTCCAATCGCTTCCTCGACGCTTCGTCTTTGCCCATCCGCTTACTGACATCCGAATCCATGCTTAGGCTGGCCAGCTTCTTCTTCTTCTCCTGTAACTCCAACATTTTCTCCTCGAAACTGTCGCTCATGATATAGCGTACGGTGACGACCTCGCGCTTCTGGCCGAGTCTGTGGACACGGTCGACAGCTTGAGCTTCAGCCGCGGGGTTATACTGCGGTTCCATGACGTAGACTTTATTGGCTGCTGTGAGGTTCAGGCCCAAGCCGCCAGCGGTGATTGACACGAGAATCACATGAATGCTAGGATCGTCGCGGAAGTTGTCCATTGCTATTGCACGAGCAGTTCGGGACATCTTGCCATCGAGACGGACGTACTTGAGGCCATTCTCTTGAAAGGCATGCTGTATAAGATCCAGATGTGTGGTCCAGCCGGAAAAAACAACGCTTTTAATCGGTGCTTCTTCAGGCTTCTGCTCGGATTCCTGCTTCGATGCTAGGAGATCATGGATGAGGGCTTTAGTCTTAGTATGTGGGCCGCTGTAATTAGCCATATCTTTGGCTCCATGTCTCGTATTGCCTTTGCCCTTCATCTTAGGACCTTCATCTTCCACGCCGCCTTGCCTAAGGGGGAAGTAAGATAGTTTGATATGCATGTGGCATATTGGACATCCCCCCATTGATTGACCCTGGGCATTCTCTTCGATCTGAGACTTATAGCCTCCAAAGCAAGCTGGGCAAAGCAAATGGAAACAGGGTGTCATATGAGCAATGACCGGATCCTTCGCCTCTCCTTCATCTATAGTATCGCTAGGACCAATTTTGCGATTGCAGGTTATGCAGATATCCGCATTTGTCTGACCCATCAAATCGTACATATCGTATGCCTGTTTAGAAGACAAGGCAGGCCTATTGTCATCCTCGTCATCGCTGTCCAACTCAATTGCAGAGTCCTTGCTGAGACCATTCATGACTTGTAGGTCCTCCTCGTTCAGGAGATCTCTACCGTGAGCGCAGATCAGTCGAAGTCGAAGAATGGACTGCAGGATATGGACGTATGCTCTGCCACCTAAGCTCTTCTCTCGCTGACCAACAATGACCTTGACTCGATCATGCGCATTCTTCGCAAATATCTCATAGATATGACGCTCTTCGGGGCTAAAGTCAAGCTTCACAAGTTGATCTGTGCGCGAGGGTAGATCGATCCTGTCTTTTAGACGTCGAAGGGTGATGCTGTCGACTAGAAGCCTAAGCTTCGGAAGAATGTCAGGATCACACATCTTGAAAGGAGCCATGATATACTGCGCAAAGCCACCTCTCTCATCAAACGGCTTCACTCGAAGAAAGGTCATAAGCGCACCCAGATCCTCCAGGCGATTCTGAACAGGAGTACCGGTTACGGCCCATCGCCGCGACGACTGAAGCCTACAGATAGCCTTTGATTGTTGAGTTGACTGTTCTCGAATCATATGTGCCTCATCCAAGACGATACGGAACCAGTTCATCTCCTCCAGCGGGTATATGCCGACCTTCTGCTTGCCCCGATGACCTAATTCACTCGCTACCGACCCGTACGTGGTGATAACCAGATCATATTCTGCCAGCTTGTTGACGTCCTTAATTCGATTAGAGCCATGGTAGATGTAATAGCTTAATGTGCCTGGTATGATGTGCTGTTTGATTTGATCCTCCCAATTGGCGATCGTGCTAAGTGGGGAAACAAGAAGGGTTGTTTTGCAGTTCCGCACTAGAGCTGTCTGCTCAACTTTAGGAGGTAAAGCGGTCTTTCCCTTCTTCAGCTGACAAAGTTCTTTACTATACTGCTCGGCATAGGGCTGCAATGCGGCCCATTGAAGTGCATCGTTGTCCATAGTATTAACAATCAGAGATAAGATGCTGAGCGTTTTTCCAAGACCCATCATATCTGCCAGAATACCACCTAAGATCTGGGGTGGGCTTTGCCGCTCTTCCTGGCCTGTGATAACATTATAGTACGTCTTTTGGCCACTGTTACCAATTCTAAGCCTCCACAAAGAACTATTTCCTTTCTCATCAGATGAGAAGACCCGCTCTTTCTCCTTATTAGTCATAAAGTACAGGCCTTGTTTTTGGTGCTTTAGCAACGGGGTTGTAATTCGCGGGTCCGGGTCCATTTCTTTAAGATCCTCGGATTTCTCAAGGGAGTCAAACATGCCGATCAGGTCATTTCTAATCTCTTCCGTAGTTCGCGTGGGGCCCTGTTGACGGCTGGCAAGTGGTCTCGCAGCCGACTGAGGAGGCCTTTCGATGGTATGTGGGTTGTGCAACGGAATTCCAGCTTCAACAAATAGTGGGGTCCGTAGCCAGAGTTGCTTTTGAGAAAGGTGTCTTCCGATTTGGATGGCGTACTTCTTCGGGCCATATATATTCAAGTCAAGACCATACCGGCGGGAGACCTCGGTGCCAGCAGGCTTATCGTCCTCCTTGCGTGGTCTAGTAAGAATGCGACATGACGTTCGAATGCCGAATTTTGAATCCAGGAGGGGTACCAGACCAATAGCGGTATTAACATCCAAGCAACCAATAATCGCGCGTGTGCTATCAATAGCATGTACACAAGTGTGTCTCTCGCCCTCCTTCCGTCGTAGAAGGATTTTAACCTGGGGCCAGAAACCATTAGAGACTGCCTTGGAACCTGGCTTCGGCGTTGGAACCCTAAAAGCATTGATATCTGCTCCCTCAATCCTTCCGTAGCAGACCTCTTGATCGCCAGGATCACTGATAACCTCAACTTCATCATCTTCCTCGGCAGATATGTCGACTAGCGTTCCTTTGGATGCAGCCTCTCGCTGGCCCTGCTCTTTCTTTTCCTTCATGTAACTGCCTAGAACTCCAGATCCAGAACCCCCATTGAACTCGGGTTTTCTCCTGTTGTCTGCCGGATCCTCGTAAACCTTGCGCCGCTTCTGGGGTACCATCGCTCGGTCTGCGACATTATGCATGCGCTCCAGCATGTTGCCCATACCCATACCCATGCCTCCATTATACTGTTGTGGACTTGGATGCGCATGGTATGGTGGGGGTGTGCCACCAGGGCTATCGAACTGAAACGCGAGTTGGGGAGCAGAATTATGATTGTTGTTGTATGGAACGTTTTCGGGTCTTCTTTGCCGCGGTAGAGGTTGGTTGGAGCCTCGTGGATTTAATAGATCGGCAGGCGCCCACTGAGAACCAGATGTAAAAGCCGGCGTGTTGTTTGCAGTTCGTGGGACATCCGGATGACGATAACTTGCCTGGGCGAGTTGTGGATTGTGGGTTGGGAGCGCCGCAAGAGAGGGGCGAGGCTGTGGATTTGGTTGCCCCGCGCTCTCAAAATAGGGGCTGGGACCGGGCATAGGTGGTCCATTCGAGAAGTAGGACTCATCGTTGGTCTGATCCCAAGATGCCATCTCTCCGTCGAAGTCGAAGTCAGAATTGTGGTAAGTAGCTGGCGCGGCGGATTACAAGAGTGAGAGTAGGGGTCGTCGTCGAGGGTGGCGCGTAGGATGCATGGGTACTATAAGGAAGGATGAATGTTGGGCTGTGATGATGATCCCTACTCGTACCCCTAATTCTCAACTGCACGATATTCTGTCCTCGTTTTTCGGGCGGAGGTGAAGCAAAGTGAAGTGACCGGAAGAGCGATGAACCCGGATGTCTTCTTTGGCGCTATTACCGCAAGTTGCGACGTTCTCCGCAGTTTGATGGCTTGGCTTGATTTGAGGGGAGGAGAGGAGGGCCAGGCAAAACACGGCAGACAAGGTCGAAAATAATTACACAGTTGTCGCGAGGCAGTCCTCTTCTTGCATCTTTGCCTGGGCACCGAGGTACAGTATTGTGCTGTGGTACAGTACTGTACTGTACGACTGTGAGAAGGAGCGTTGGTTGTATCGTGCGATGTACGAAGAAGGCGCATTCACAACGAAAAGATCGAATGGAATGGAATGGAATTGCGAATAGCGGAGTACGTAAGTTAAAGTGTATAATAAATCAACACCGCTCTTGATTACTTAGTATTCGTCAGACTTTGTATCCTTCAGCTTCAACCACCAACGCTTACTAATGTGGCGTTACTTCAGGACAGGGCACGACAGCACAGGACAGGCCAAGCCAGGAATAGTATCATGATCATCATCCGGCGTCTCATGACAAATTCAGCCTAAAGTAGATCTGGGATCTGATGGGTACCTCCGTACAGATACTCAGAAGTCCCGGATGACTTACACGATAGACCTCTGTCGTTGTGTAGGTTGTGCAGAGTGCAATAAGAGACTACGGAGCTTCATATGCTCCCATTTATTACATTTATTTGTACACTCCATAAAAATATAACATATCTAGATGCTCAACTCAAACGCCGCCACTACTCTCTAACGCCATGCCCCGCTATAATACACTGGGGTTATCTGTTCCTCGCTCTAACACCATGTAAATACTGGATTCTTGCTCTTGACTGTTTCTAGTCTTTCCACAATCACTTTTCGTTGATTACCCTCCATCCCCTCGGCCGCTGCATAGCCAAGATCTCCTTCATCTTCCGCATCATACAATGTCGGTGCGCTCGTGCGCGACCTAGTGGAGAGCGAATACCTTCTAGTCTCGCGCCGAGGAGCGTAGGACATTGTCCTCGGGGGCCCATCATAACTAATGCGAGTCCTCGAGTGATTATATGGAGGACGGTCAGAGAATGTGACTTGGTTGTTCTTCGTGACATCTCTTTGGCCGCCGAAATTCGTGATGGTTGATGGCGATGCAGGCGACTGCACCCCAGATACATCGTCACTGGCACGAGGACTGGCTAATTCAAATCGATTCGGATTCGGTAGGTCTGCCGGCGGAGTTGGAATCGATAATCCCAAAAGATCCGGCTGTGGAGCGGAAGCATTGGCTGCACTGATATCCATCTCCTCTTCCTGGAGATCCTTCTGAACTTGAAGATCATGCCGTCTCCGCATCTCAGCGGACGGCACCCTCATAGGCACTGCAACAGGGATATCGACCAAATCATCCCAAACACAGACACGTGCTCTTCTAGTAAGCTCCAAAGGTCCGTGATCGACTGTCTTCAATGTTTCTACAACATTCCAAGCCTGTCCTTTCATGACTGCTATTTGCCTTGCAAACATTCGTTCCTGGAAATCTGCATCCTGGCTGAAGATCTTCCGCAATTCTAGCTGAGTCTCGCTCCACCATTGCTTGGACGTCAAGAGTGGTAAGAAGTGATCCCTAGTCTTTTGAGAAAAGGGTTGCCCAATGAGTGAGACTGGGAGGAAGAGCCACCCAAAAGGAAAACTTCGCCAGGCATCGGGATGCTTCCAAGGCCAAGACAGACTGTTATCAATGGCTCCAATAGACATCGTTGGTCCACCCAATTGAGACGGCGTAGCTGACCTGCTGATGGCTTCCATGGGTTGCTGTGGTCTATAAGGCCGTGAGCCTGGAGGCGTATTATCCGTTGGTACCAATCTCGGTGAAGGCTCTGCATCGTGTACACCGTTCATCCTGAGGGGTTCAGAAACGATAGACACATCCTGATTTTCGTAATCGACCTTGATCATCCAGTTATCTAATCCTCTGTCTGTATTCCGCATGATATAATCCAAAATAACAAGCTTCTCTAACTCCTCGCGAAAAGATTGCTGTAAAGTATCAGTCCAAGCGAAACGCCTGTTCTGACCGTCTTCAGAGGCAGATGGGATTTCTTCTTCTTCGTAATCATCATCTGATTTGGCGCTATTCGGCCGGCATGTATCACGCCACGGTTTGCCCTTTTTCTTTAGATTATCACTTGGTCTGTATCCTCCACTAGTATGATCTGGCCATGGATTCTCCCTCAAAAAGATGTTCGCGTCTTTGAATCCCTTTAGGAATACCTGGAAACTGCCAACTTTCGGTGGGAAAGGCTTCCTCTTCCTGTAGAAATTCCTACGATGCCAAAAATCATAGTGGAACGATTTCGAAGATAGGTGGACAATATCTGTATATGGAACAAGGTTCGTTCGTAGTCTGCAATCAAGGGTGTATGCAGCAGCTTCAGAGACGTAGCTCAAGTTGGGAATGAGACACGCCCGACCGAAGAAGCAGGGGAACAGGTTTCGATGTATCCACTTGTTCCATTTTGGATTTCCAGCGGCATAGCTGTAGCAGAGTGTCAGCGTAAAATCACATGCAGAACTTTACGGTTGTAACTTACGGTTCCTCGTCCTTTGGTTTGAAGACACCGACCACCTTTCCTTCAGTGTTCCTAGCAAAATAACTTCCTGAACTGCCTTGGGTGATCATCTTGGGGTGCATGCCCTGTTCGATGGCTACTCTGACGCTCTCTACTACATCGTTGAACTCTGATTTTGTCATCCGGCCATTGTCAACCTCCGAAGCAAGGGTCTCAGCTGTCGCTGGTCGCACGCCTTCAGGGGCTTGGAATACGGAATGATGAATCTCCAATGTCTCCTCCTCATCCGTCTTGCCCGCGACTTTCTGGATCTTGAACTTGGAAGCTATTTCGTCTGCCCATCTCTCTAACCTTGCATTGATGGCCTTGATGTCGACGCCGGAGGAAGCGCTTCCCTTTCGTTTTCGATGTCGCGGTTTGCGCATCGCAGATGGTGATGGGTTTTCATCTGTATACATGCCAGGCTGTGGCCGGGGTTGAGTTATGGCGGCATATCGGGGGGCAGAAGCTGGTTGCAAGCTGGCATAGCTGTCGGCCAGGTCATCGTTGTCTGAATCGGAGTCTTCGGCCTGGGCAATTCGAGCATAGCCCGTCGTTGGAGGTCGGGCCCTTGGCATGTTGAGTAATTTACTTCCTGGGCATCATTTCCATAGAGGATGTTGCGGAAGGTGATGCTAAGGCTGTGATGTGATATGTGTAACTTGAATTATGCTACCTTTCCTGTAGGTAGATGCGATGCTTGGGTACAGTCGCGTCAAGCTACTTAAACTAGGTCGGATCACGTGTATATATGTGTTCTCACCCTATGCCAGGTGAAGAAAAGAATTGCTAAGAAAACTCCTAGGTTTAATATTCTATTTGAAGACTACTGTACATAAGAGGAATTTCCAAGTAGATAATAAATAGATAGCCTTTCCAGTTGCAAATGTGTCATATAAATGAAAAGGGGCAAAGTCTACGGTTCAGGGTTGTTTATATTCACACCAGACGTTTAATAAAGCATTGATCAATGATCATAGTTATTACTTCTTAAAATCAATATCGATATGAAGCCATGTTACTTTCACTTCTACTGGTGAAGTGTCTCTCAGCCCAGATTGTTTCACCCTTTTCATAAGACATGGGGCCTGGCCTGGCTGCGGTGGTGCGGCCGCTCACTTAAACGCTAGCGGGCATTCCCGCAGAAAGGTGGGACAGCAGTAGAAAATATAATTTTCAGAGGCACTCACGACAACATATCCAAATTGAACAACCTCACAAGCACCATGTTCGCTGTTCCAGGTTGGTCCGTCTCTTCAAATCTCCTCAAGAGACAAACATTGGAGCCGAAACCAGTTCCAGCAACAAATGACACAGCTACTTCGGCCCCGGACGATGACGACCTGTCAAAGTCAAAGAAGCGCAAACTTAACAGCGGCAAGTCCAAAACTCTAGCTGTGAACCCTGCCAATGTGGCAGATCTATATGAGAGAGTGATTGAGGGAAAGCCTAAAGTTAAGAGCAAGAAGCAGGTTGAGAAACGGCAGAAGATTGCCAAAGACGATGTCGCAGGAGATGCACCTGAAAATGGTGGGGATGTAGCCGCAGAGGAGAAAACAGAGGAGCGGAGCGAGAGAAGCGTGAAAAGAAAGAAGGACAAGGAAAGGAAGCGGGAGAAGAAAGCCGCTGCGTTAGAGCAAACGGGCAACCCAACCAAGACAGAGGAACCGTCCACCAAAGTCGCACCTCCAGCTCCAGCAACAAAACCCACCCCGCACCTAACTCCCCTCCAAGCAGAAATGCGCAAGAAGCTCGTCTCTGCCCGCTTCCGCCACCTAAACCAAACACTATACACCACACCCTCCGCGCACTCCCTCGATCTCTTCTCCGAAAACCCAGAGATGTTCACCGAGTACCACGAAGGCTTCCGGCGCCAAGTCGAAATCTGGCCCGAGAACCCCGTCGACAGCTACATCAACGATATCAAGACCAGGTCAAAGGCGCGAGGAGGACCATCACGGAAAGGGGGTGCTGCGACAGAGGCAGCTTCTGACGCTGTAGTGCCATTGCCAAGGACAGAGAAGACTTGTCGCATTGCTGATCTGGGCTGTGGAGACGCTGCATTATCGGAAGCACTGCAAAAAGACTCCAAGAAACTCAACCTCCAAATCCACAGTTTCGACCTCTTTTCTCCCCATCCCTTGGTCACGCGAGCAGATATCGCAAATCTGCCCCTAGTGGACGAGAGTATCGACGTGGCTATCTTCTGCTTGGCGCTCATGGGCACGAACTGGATTGATTTTATTGAAGAGGCGTACCGGGTCTTGAGATGGAAGGGCGAGTTGTGGGTTGCGGAGATTAAGAGCCGGTTCGGACGTGTGGGAGGCAAGAAGGGGGGAAGGGTGGAGCATAGTGTGGGGTTTAGACAAAAGCCTAGTAAGAAAGAGAAGAAAAAGACAGAGGACGAAGATGCCGTGAAAGATGACGCAGCGCTCATGGTGGAAGTCGATGGGAATGAAGATACCAAGCAGGAAACGGATGTTAGTGCGTTTGTGGAGGTCTTAAGGAAGAGGGGTTTCGTGTTGAAAGGCGAGGCGGCTGTGGATCTGAGCAACAGGATGTTTGTCAAGATGCATTTCGTCAAGGGAGTCACGCCTATCAAGGGCAAGTGTGTGCCCGTTCCAAAGGGAATGGAGAAAATGGGACTCGAGACTTGGAAGAAGAAGCCGAAGGGGAAGTTTACGGATGCAGAGGAGGATGTTCCTGTATCGAGTGAAGCCGGGGTGCTAAAACCTTGTGTGTATAAGCTAAGATAGAACCCAACTATTGCCGTTTGTCACAGATTACCAATTAGTAGCATGTCTTGTCAAGACGAGAATAATATTTTTATTGGCTGTTTGCAAAGTCATATATCATGATAATGGGCAAATATGCAGAACCTGAAAAGATGCCAGCAATAATCATCAGAGCTAAACGCCAGGTAGCTCCGGGGCCCCAACCAAATGCAATACCAAATGCAATGCCAAATCTTGCTACCCTCTTATGATATCTTTCGAATAACCGCTATAGAAGCTCATCCCTGGAATAACAGCCCAGCAGCATATTCTACATTCCCTCCACATGCAGCAAGCGCATTAACAGCCTCTTCTCGCGAGAAGCCTAACGCTACAAGCTGATCGATCGATTCGGGAGGGAAGGACGCTTGCTGAGGTGCCGCTGGGGTCTGTTGCGCAGGGGGTGCAGGTGAGGGCGAAGGTGCTGCTCGCGCAGAGGGTCCAGAGACAGCACCAGATCGTGCTCCAATCATCGTACCGCCCGGTCCAGCCACCTTGGGCTCCTCTGCTCTCTCTTCCTCGATATTCTTAGGTATATCCGCTTCACCCAGGAAAGAAACCTCGACGCCTTGAATCACGAGCTTGTCTTTCGAGAGGTCTATGGAGGCTTGGTGGCGCTTTAACATATCTAGACCCAGTAACAAATCCACATCTTTGCCTTCCATGACTGTAAAACTGCAGGGCAAAAACAAAGCGCCAATCTTGATCTGAGCCGAATGTACTCGTCCGAGAATGGCTGCCGTTCCAACGCCTCGAGCAACACCAGCGAACCGCTTGTCTACGAGTCTCATGATACCACAGGCCTCCGCACAAGAAGGGGACATGATAGTTGCTTGTGCTCCAGAATCAACAAATGCCTTAACCTTATGACCGTTGACTTCGACGTCAATATACAACATATGAACTCGGCCGAAAACTATCCTTTTGTCAGTCCATGTAGTTGCAAAACATTATTTAAGTTCTCTCACCCTCAGGGTTATGCTCAATAGCATTTTGTAGATTTTCTTGAACTCGCTCCTCACGTATCATCTCCGCAATCCTCGTCTGGGCTTCAATATCAAATGGATCCGCATTCAAATCTGCGATGTGCTGTCTCCGCCGTGCCTGCTCGTCCCTCTCGGTATCTTGCCACGTTCGAAATAGCTGGGCGAACCTTTCTGGGCTGTCGATTACCGCTGCCAATTCCGGTTTCTGGCTTACTGCCTGTGCTCTCATCTCTGGGTTACCAAGTAGCTGTAATCGGATGGTTTCTGGGTCTGGAGAGCCGCCTTGTCCTCCCCTTGGTTGTGGGGCTGCTTGTTGACGTGCTGGCTGCGAGGCCCGGGGAGCTGCTCTTGCCATATCGCGGACGTGGAGGGCCAACATTTCTCCGTCACCAATCTGCAACTGATCCATGGTCTTTGTGTCATCGTTGAGAAGCTGGCCGTTATGGTACAGATGCTGAGAAGTAGTGGGGATTCGAGATTCGGCTTGCACAGACTCCTTTAGTAAGCTGACAGTGGTGTCTGGCGGGATATCGAGGGAGAGGAGGTCAGCTTCATCGTTGGTGGGCGCGGTGATGGTCAAGGTGATGCGCCTGTTAGCCATTATTAGCAAAGAAGCCAGGATGGTAATGAGGGGGTTGGACCAACATGTTGAAAGGGTGATGTTGTTGTTGTTGTTGTTGTCGTATTGCGGGTGTTGGGTTTGGTGGAAGATGACGATGCAGATGGAGCTGGCTGGGCTGGCTGGGCTGGGGGTGGAGGGGTCGTGCTCGCTCGGATGGAGTGGGGTTTCAAGTCTGGTGGGAGAGCGACAATTATGTACCTACAAGCCGGTAGGTAGGATTGATGACCAAACAACCAATAGGGTGTCGGTGAAGGGAGGTGGTCGCGTAGAAGGTGGTGGAATGATTGCTGATGTGATATTATGTATGCTGTGTTGTGTTGTGGTGCTTGTTTGCCTCTGACAGGAAGAAGGCGAAGGCGAAGAAGGTGAAGGCGTGAAGGCGAGAGAAGGCAGCCGTGTGCTCGTAATGCGGCAATGGATGGGGATCACCGGCGAGGCTGAAGATGAACAATTTGGCCAGACCCCAAGCCCAAGCCAGGCCCACACTCGCATCAATTAATTGCCCGAACAAAAGGTACGTACCGTACCTATGTACATACCTCCACCTACCTAGATGTGTATTACCCGCGCTGGTGAGCTCTGTTTCTTCCACGACATAACGCATTGCTTGTGTCTGTATAGTACATCGTTATGGCGAGGGAACTGCACTGTGCTGTACACTTTGGCCTCTTCCGCTGCTTTTTCAAAGCTTTGAGTCCTGGTGCAATCCCATCGTCGTCGTCGCCGTGGACGTCGTCTTTTGTATCTATCTAGGTATGGCTGTGGTTGTGGCTATGGATGCGTGAAAAGCAACGTATGACGCTAGGATCATGATATGGCATGGCCTGATGTGGCATGCCGCCGGTATGCTGTCTCAATGTAGTGTGCGCCTGCTGCAATCAATTGCTAGATATGATCAATCGGGTGGCTAATAAGGTTAGCGGTGAAAAGCCAGAGAATGTATCCTGCCTGGGAGGCAAGATGAGTAAGGTGAGTGAGTTTTAATTGATGGTACTGGTAGTACTTTGCTTTTGATACCTAGGTAGCAGTTGCATTACGCTTTCCTTGTTATAGTCGTTCCAAGTCTTCGAGGCAGCTGGTCAATTGCACATACCAAATTGTCTCAATTGTAAGAAACTGCTGATATATTATTATTCAAACCCATATACATCACATGACTTTTTCTTGGGACTGAATCCCTCCCATCTATTCGAATCCGAGGTGCAATTTGCAAGTGTGGAATATCTTGTCTCTTCAAGGTCATCGCAACAGTTCGAGATCCACCCTACTACATCTGGGATTCTGTCGCCGCACCTCAGGAACCTGGGACAAGACCATGTCGTCTCTACCCCGATCTCAGATTTCAGAGCACAGAGTATGACTCGAGCCATCCCTTTGCGATTCCTGCCCGGACACTCGTTTGCTACAGCATGAACACATAGGTGCGCGGGCATGTAACCCACCTTCCGTGTGTGCAAGATACATGGCGATCGCGTGGCATCGTACAGTATCTGACACGAAGGAGATAGACCCTGGAATTTCAGCATTCTTGGATCCCATTGCTCCAAGACTTGTTGCGCCAAATACAACCAACGGCTCAGATCAGCGATGTAGTAACGCGCCTTGGGAATGTTCCCTCACCACAGTCGAGCACAAGACTCTCTGTTGTTATCCGTCTATTTGTTTCTTTCTTTCTTGCTTCGAATGTTGTAATCACTACAGCATCTAGGTCTTAGCATGTACAACTAGGAAGAGCGGCAAACAGGAAAGTTGAGGCGACTTGAATACATGCAACAAACCGGTAGGTCTCTTTTAAGGGGTTCGCTAATAAACGATCTGGAATAGGGGCTCGCTTCAGCCCCCGTTATAACTCCCGTCTATACGGCAAGATGGTTTTCGGATGCTTTAAGTCCGCTCTTCTTGGTTCTATTGGGTGAATGAGTCATTGATTACGATATATCTACAGTATCATGTCTTGTTTGGAGAACAAAGGACCAAGAAAAGATGTGACAAAGATGTGTTCTAGCAACTAATCGGGTTACACAAGATTTTGCCAAGACTTAATTGTATTCTACATGCGGAAAGGTCGGCTCCACCATTTCACTCGGGTTTATCGTAGGTTCGTAATTCCGTTCTAACCCCGCCTGATATTTATGTATGTCTTGCAATTTACAACAGGTGGGTGCTGGCGACCGTGGCTGAGACACATTTATGTATATAAAAGCCTCTACCCTCCTCGAAAAAGAAGCAATCTCTTCGATAGAATCAAGCCTACTACCTACACATTCAATCCCTCTCTCATCAAAACTACAACATCTTCATAATGCCTGCTCTTGGAGGAAAGGAAATCGGGCCTATTGGTTTCGGCCTCATGGGTAAACATTCCTTCCTCCTCTATGTTTTGAATTCCTCCATCACTTACACAACGAGTATGCAGGCTTCACCTGGCGTCCTGAGCCCACCCCTTACGAACAGGCCTTCAAAACCATGAAGGCTGCCCTCGAATCCGGCTGTAACTTCTGGAATGGAGGCGAGTTCTATGGTACCAAAGACAACAACTCCCTCCACCTTCTGCACGCCTATTTTTCCAGATATCCTGAGGATGCAGACAGAGTGGTGCTGAGCATCAAGGGCGCCCTCGGAGAGCATTTCACCCCTACTGGCGATAAAGCAGGCCTTACCAGAAGCATTGAGGAGTGTCTGAAGGTTCTGGACGGGAAGAAGACGATTGACATCTTCGAGTGCGCTCGTGTGGACCCTAAAACCCCGATTGAAGAGACTATCGGGTACCTGGCCGAATTCGTCAAGGCAGGAAAGATCGGTGGCATTGGCTTGTCAGAGACTGGTGCTGCCACTATTCGCCGTGCTGCGTCTGTCCATCCCATCGTGGCAGTGGAGGTTGAGTTCTCCCTCTTCAGCTTGGACATCCAGACGAACGGCGTCGCATCGACCTGTGCTGAACTTGGTATCCCAATTGTCGCATACAGTCCGTTGGGGAAGGGATTCCTGACCGGCCAGATCAAGTCGTTCAGCGATGTGAGCGAGTTTCAGAAGATGGGACCGCGCTTCCAGGAGGCGAACTTCCACAAGAACTTGGAGCTCGTAGATGCTATCCAGAAGGTTGCCGAGAAGAAAGGTTGCACACCTGCCCAACTTGCTATTGGTTGGGTCAAAACATACTCTGGCACGAAGGGCCACCCACTTATCATTCCGCTTCCTGGGGCGACAACTGTTAGCAGGGTTCAGGAGAACGCGAAGGACGTGCATGTGACGGCCGAGGATCTCAAGGAGATTGAAGGGATTCTAGCTGAGATGCCAGTACAAGGACCAAGAGTCCCGGAGTTCTTGGCCCATCTTTCCTTTGCTTAGATGGAGCAAATGAAATTGTACCGTGTTCCATTAGCTAGATTATTTCTCCCCTAAAGAATCAAAGAAGCATTGCTAGTTTTGAAAGAGTAGCGCATTCTATGTCATCGCCTGTATATATAACGAGCATAATTTTCTAGAAGGTAGATAGTTCTATATTGCCTGTTAATGGGTAAACATTCCGCTCTTTAAAGTCCATGGCGAACATGAGGTAGAATATGGTCACATTTTATACGCCGCTCAGAGAGGTGATCGAGAATTCTACTTGTCGTTTCTCTAGCCCACTAGCCACTACGGAGTAGCTGCCGCTTTTTGGTCCCAACTCGAAATCTAATATATGTATTAATTTCTACTTATAGTAAGTCGGCACTCCGGTCTTTTGCGGGGACTTTAATGCCTACAACCCGTGGTGGGACCCCCTATACGAGGCACGTGACGAAGAAGGCAATACGCTAGCAGACTGGATCGACTACCACGATTTAGCCCTCTTAAATACCCCTGGTATTAGCACCTTCTACCGCTCCTATATGTAGAGGCTAATAAATATTAACCTTATACTAGCATATCACTCTATAGCCAATTATATTTAAGACTAGGCTATAGTAGACGATATAGGCTCGGACCATTTTAGGATCATATTTACTATTAACAGATCCTAAATAGGACTAGCAGATCTATAAACTACCCGTTTTGATATAAAACGGGCAGATTAGACCAAATTTAGGGAAAAGCTTTTCTACTAGCTATCACCGCTCTAAAATAAGCTATAGGCCTATAGCTATATTTTAAGCTCTAATTTAAGCTTAAAAAGCTTAGAACAAATTAATATAAAACGCAGCTATAAAGTAACCCTAGACCATCTAGATAATATGGCAGAACGTTATACTAGCGCCATTTTATGCGCTATACACGATGCTATACCCCAAATCTAGTTAGCGCCACACGCTAAGCCTTGGTGGAACGATTCACTAAAATTACTTTAATGCAATATAAATCAGGCACTGGCCAAATTAGGGTCCTAATCACTTCCGACCACCCAGACCGCCCTGGCTGCCCACACAAGCTATGCCTATATAGGCATAAAAATCAACCAAATACGACGGCATGCGTGGGCGAATGCTCTAGCTAGCGGCAAAGGCTACTACTTCAACTTTTTCAACCCACGAATTCACTCTCGAATACAGCTTCCCAAAACGGCTAGATCCACTGCTAGCGCCTTTTTCCAGCTTAAGCTACAACACGGCTACTTTAGGACATACCTAAAACGATTTAATAAAACACCCACCAATTACTACATATGCAGTCACAAGCCTGAATCACCATAGCATCTTATACTACGATGCCTCAAATACAGTAAAGAACGCAAAAGACTAAAAGACAATGTCCTGTTTAGGCTTAGCCTACGCTCCCTCTTTAAGACAAAAATCGGACGCTAGCATCTACTAACCTTTTTAGGTGAAACGGGTATTAGTACCCGCAAATGGCGGCTTAAACGGGCAGAATTCAATAATGACTAAGCATATACTATAGTATACGGCTTAGAAGTCCCACCGCCCACTTCCACCGACTAAATCCATTGATTTTTCCTAATTTTAGCTTAGAATGCATAAGAGCGCAATTGCAGCATAAGAAACGGCTATGCTAGCTGACCGCCTTTGCTTTCTGCCACTTTTTAATTCACTTTTTAACCACTTTTTATTTTGTTAGTTATGCGATTTTTAGGGCTTTAGGGGATATTAGTATAGCGTTTTGCTTTATGGACCTAGTCCGCATTAGGCTTAGTCCTACAGATTCCAACCGGAAACATATTAACATATCTCTTGACTATATCACTAGCCCGCGCTAGCATTAGGCTAGCGCCGTCCTATATAGTCTTAGACTCACACAGGACGTTAATGGAATAAATAAATAAATAAATAAATATAAGCGGGGTGTGCATATGATGTGGAATACGAGTACCGGTCCGGAACAACGTAAAGCCTAATACTCACAAACGAGGTGGGATGAGTCAACCTACGTCAAAAATTACTTGCAAGTTTTCTGTGCGCGTACATCAACACGCAAAGTTGCGCCCTCTCATGCTAACATAAGTCTTGGAAAGGTAACCAGCAAGATGGCCACAAAAGAGGGGAAGGCATTTAAGCCAGGTGTTCTGCTGAAAACACCAAAAGGAACGCGCGATTGGGTAGGCGCCGACCTGCTTCTAAGAGACCACATTTTGTACGTCCTGCTGTCCTAATTGACCCTCCATCCGGGCAGTCTACTTGCTGATGCTTTACAGCAATACCATCAGCAACATCTTCAAACGCCACGGCGGGACGCCCCTCGACACACCCGTCTTCGAACTCAAGGAGATCCTCGCCGAGAAATATGGCGAAGACTCAAGACTCATGTACGACCTACAAGACCAAGGCGGCGAGCTCTGCTCCCTGCGCTTTGACCTTACGGTCCCATTCGCGCGCTGGGTGGCCATGAACAACGTCACGCAGGTGAAGCGGTATCAAATCTCCAAGGTATACCGGCGAGATCAGCCCGCGATAGCCCGCGGCCGATTGCGGGAGTTCTATCAGTGCGATTTCGATATTGCGGGGCAATGTGATCCGATGATTGCGGATGCGGAGATTATGTGTGTTGTTGTAGAGGTGTTCGAGGCGCTGCAGTTAGACATCACCATCAAATTCAATCATAGACGGATATTGGATGGACTTTTTGCAGTCGCGGGGGTGCCGGATGACAAGATTCGGGCTATTAGCTCGGCGGTGGATAAGCTGGATAAGATACCGTGGGTCGAGGCCAAAAAGGAGATGGTCGAGGATAAGGGTCTGCCCGAGGAGGTTGCGGATCGAATTGGCGGATATGTCCAGCACAGCGGGAACATTAGCGAGATGTTGGAGTTCCTGAAGTCAGACGAAAAGCTCATGGCGAACGAGAACGTGAAAGCGGGAGTTGCTGATATTAGTCTTCTGGTCTCTTACTTGGAGGCCATGGATGTCGCTAACAAGGTGTCTTTCGACCTTTCGCTGGCTCGAGGCCTAGACTACTACTCCGGGTTGATTTTCGAGATCATCATGACACCGCCCAACATAAAGGGTCCGACAAATCCCAATGACTTAGGGGCACCGAGTCTAGAATCAAAGCCTAGAAACGCATCCTCACAACCACAAGTCGGCAGCATAGCCGCAGGCGGCCGCTATGACAATCTCGTCGGCATGTACGGCAAACGTCCAATCCCGTGTGTCGGTATATCCTTCGGCATCGACCGCATCTACACGCTGCTCGACGTGCGGCGCGAGAAGAAGCCCTCCGCGTTGACTCAAGAGATCGATGTGTATGTCATGGCGTTCGGCGGCAAGGATTTTGGTGGCCTGCTGCCCGAGCGCATGAGCATTGCTCGTCTGTTGTGGAACGCGGGCATCCGCGCAGAGTTCTCGGCGAAGGTCATACCGAAATTGACGCAGCAATTCAAGGCGGCGAAGGATGTGCCGCTTGCTGTTATACTTGGGGAGGATGAGCTGGCTGCTGGGCAGGTTAGGCTGAAGGCTTTGGGGTCTGGTGATGATGAGGCGAAGCAGAAGGATCGGGGGCTGTTGATTTATAAGAAGGATTTGGTTGAGGAAGTGAAGAAGCTGCTGACGGCTATTGTCCAGGCGTGAAAAATATATAATATTCTAGCCAGTTTTCTCAAAATTGTCTTGCATGCCTTTTGCGCAAGGCTGTGGATGGTCATGTACCTTTGGTCTGGTTTTCTTAAATTCTGAAGAGCTACTGAGCTACTTGAAGGACGCGGGTCCCTAAGAGCTCAAATGGTGGCTAGTTCAACAATTTGAAGTGGCCGCTAGCTCATGATCACCTTTTCCGTATTTGATCCATCCAAGGAGCCCAGAATAGTATGCATGAACTGAATTGCTATAAGAAGTTCGACGACTTCTTCTCATAACTAATGATTTATCACGGATTGTATAAACTTAGACGATTCTAATAACCTTCCAGGAGGGTTAAAATTACCTTGCAAAACGCGCTCCAAACTCGCGGGGTATCTCGGAAATATAAGATTCATGGTATTCCCTTGCCAAAATCCAAAATAAAACTGATAAGGCTTTTATGCAGTATCCATTTCCTGATCCACGCGAGAACGTAAATTTTTGGCGTGAAGAGTCTTTCTTACAAGCTTGCCTTTATGATTTTTAAGATCTTCTAACAACGCTTAGTAACCGTCTTAGAACTAGCATATATGAATTCGTAAAAGACGCTACTCACCTTCGCAGGTCCATCGATTGCAAGATACTTAGAATGGATTTTCTAATACTATTATATATAATAAGGCCTTATTGTCGCTATCGAATAGTCGCTCTAAAACTAGTAGCAAGTTTACATCTGATAGGAATATAGCAAATATCTTGCAACTTATCTTAATAGTACTAAATAGCTTTATAGTTATAAGGTAGGCTGATTGAAAATATTCTTATAAAAGTAGAAGCTATTACTTTTTATACATCTAAGCGAAAACTACTATTTTTATCTTTTCTTTTTAACTATAAATAACTTTTTAATTTACTAATAGAATTATACTAAATTAAAAAAGTAAATTAATTAATAGTAGCTAATCTATAGACTTTAATAACATTCTTAAGTTTATAAGTTAATTGCTTAATATAATATTAAAAGTTATATAAATCTATTTAATTCTAAAGTTTTTATAGTTCTACTTTTAAATACTTATTATTTTTTAATATATATAATAGCTTTTTTAGCTTTTCTTTTATTTATCGCTAGACTTTTTAATAGGATTTAGATTAAATAAAAAAGAAAGCTATTTAAATCTATAAATTCTATATTCTAAATATAAAAGCTAAATACTTTTTATATATATTTTAATCTTATTTTTTATAAAGA
>NW_022157384.1:0-25297 GCF_007821495.1 Lachnellula hyalina
TATAAGGAGGCACTTGGACCAAAGCATATATCCACACTTGATATAGTTGGGAACCTAGGCATCCTCTATACAATGCAAGGCAAGCTAGTAGAGGCGGAGGTGATGTACACTTGGGCGCTGCAAGGCTATAAGGAGGCACTTAGTCCTGAACTTTTACTGGTTCATTTACCAGCATTAAATACTATGTGGGGGTTTGGCGATCTCTTCTCACAGACAGGTCGAAAAGAGATGGCGAAGGTAATGTATAGTCAGGCATTAGCTGGATATACAACCGTCCAAGGACCTTCTTTGAAATGGTGTAGGCAGCTTGAAGATCGACTTCAAGCGTTATAAATTACGTCTGCTATGAAAATAGGTTAGGATGAGTTTATAGAGCTTGGAGCAGCAATCTTGAGGTTATTCAAAGCCTCGATTGATCTCTAATTCGTCCATACTTTGCGAAAGTTGCTCTTGTCTCGGTGGCCTTTATGTTGGGACTATTGGCAATTTGGGAACGAGTGTTTTGCCATTTCCTTTGTTGATATTACGCAATCATGATTATTTGCAAGCTGACTGTGTGAACGAGGCTCGAGATTCTGAGACTTTGCGTTTCTGCCATCCCCGCCACTTTGAGCTCTCACAGCTATATCCGTGTTACATCCGCTGTACATCCCATCTGATGAAATATAAAACATTATTCTGACGCTTGATCTGCTGCACCCCCCAGAAACGGTGCATCCTATTCTCACCTCACCATTCTTCTACAGACACCAGTCCCAGCCATACCACTTCTCACTATGTCTGATCATATCAGAACTCGCGTGTTGGCCGGCATTACTGTCTCCGACACACCTCTTATCACCAAGGCCCTTGCCTACGCTCGCAAACACCTTAACGACAGTGCCTACAACCACGTCGTACGATCTTGGCTATTCGGCCATGTCATTGCTTCCCAGATCCCCGACTTTCAGAAGCACGACGAAGAGCTCCACGCCATTGCCGCCATTCTACACGATTTGGGATGGGACAAAACTGACGAGCTCGTCTCCAAGGACAAGAGGTTTGAGATTGACGGTGCAAACGCTGCCCGTGACTTCATCGCTCGAGAAGGAGAGATGAAGGATTGGGACAATCACCGTCTTCAGTTGGCATGGGATGCCATTGCTTTGCATACTACCGGCTCAATTGCACTGCACAAAGAAATTGAGGTGCGAATTTGTTGTATTGGGATCATTACCGACTTTACAGGCCCCGAAATGAGTCCTGGCGGTGTGTTGACGAGGGGCGTATGGGATGCCATTGTTGAACAGTTTCCAAGACCTGGATTCGCGAAAGATGTGGTCGATACTCTTTGTGGGATTTGTCGGAACAAGCCTGAGACCACCTATGATAATTTCGTGGCGGATTTTGGGTTAGCATATGTGGAGGGGTACAATTTGAAGGGGAACAGACTCGTTGATATTTTGGAAGCTGCTGAGTAGTAGGCCCTATACTTATGGTACGCTTTGATACTAGGAATACCATCTTCATTTTGAGATACCCATTGGGCCATTGGTGTCAGACGATGGGATAGGTTCCACTCGGTGCGAATATCAGGTGTTGTCTCTCAATTGAGACAGTGAACTTTCTTCTTTCTGCAGTCACCGCGGTGTTAGTCTCACTTGCAATAATCCTGAAAACAATCCATGAAATGTACAGGTGTCGGCGATTTGGAAACGCAGTCGAATTTTCATTATTGCATCATGACTTGATTCATGTTCTATCGTGTCTTCCTTCCTTTCGTTTGCCTCTCTCGTCGCCATAATTCTGAGCGGGTAGCTCAACCGTTTGATTTGTGGCAATTTAATTGATTCTGGAGATGAACAAAGTTGTCCACTATATTTAGTACGTAAATCGTGAATTGCAACCATGCACCTCCCGAATCAGGCAAAAGAGGGCATTTCCTGCATGAACCTAATTCGCCCCAGCGCCACCCAAACACGAGATCGCCTGGCGATCTCCGATGATTCGAGCATGGTTCTTCGGTACTTGGTTCCCGCTTACCAAATCTACCAATCAGCGATTCTCGTGAGTCCTTCCCTTTTATATGTGCGTACCCCGATTAGGCAGGCGGCAGACTTGCTTTTATTAAGGCCTTGTTGGCGGCTCTCAGCACAGTGTGAACTCCCTATCACAGACGAAATGGCATATAAGTAACGTTGATCCATATTATAAGCTTTAAACCCTTGCACTGACCCGCCAAATTCCAAGACCGTCCCGCATGCTAAGCTTTTCTAGGCA
This sequence comes from Lachnellula hyalina, assembly GCF_007821495.1. Lineage (NCBI taxonomy): Eukaryota > Fungi > Ascomycota > Leotiomycetes > Helotiales > Lachnaceae > Lachnellula > Lachnellula hyalina. Next base: position 2,260 of record NW_022157384.1, read on the forward strand.
CTTCCCCAAGGGTGTTTCGGTATTCCCATGCTCGTATCTTTTTATCCTGTTAATCATGGTACACACCTTCCCTGCTCTGCCTCTTCTCGCGGTACTGTACAGTAGAACCCCTCACCGTAGAAGCTTTGATTATTCCTTATACCTTCTCTTTCGGGGAGTCTCCGTTCTGTCCGGTGCTTAATTTTGAATATTGCACGCCACGTGCAATGTCTAGAAAATATCACATAAAGGTGGAGCGTATTCACAATAAATAGAGATCTTCTAGCTGGTCTTCCCACCTTCAACAACAAGAGGAAAAGTCCACCAACATTCCCTTGCGCCCGCTGAACTTCACGATAGCAAAATGCTTTTCCAACTTTCTTATGCCTTGGTTGGCTTGGTACTTCCTTTAGTACAAGCTATGCCAGCTAATAGCTTCGAAGAAAGGGACGTCCCAGCTCATATACGGGGAAAGCGCTCATTCTATGATGATGACGGAGTTAATCGAACTGTTTTCGAGCATGAAGCCACAGGTACTTCAATGGTAGGCTTATTCTCATACCGAAATTCTGATTTCCTCTATAAAAGCCGAGAATCCTTGAAACTGTCTTGGGAGTCATTACGCAAGCTTTTGTGGCAGCTTCGCGGCTCCCTCGAAACTCACATTTAAAACATGCTGATTTATTGGAAAAGGACTTCGTAACAAACTCAGGGATCTGCGAGACTACTGCTGGAGTAAACCAATACTCAGGGTATCTCACTACTGGTAGTAAGTGAAATGTCTGTCGTTCTGTCCGAAGCACTGAGCTAACGTCAACATCCAGCCGGCGAGCACATGTGGTTTTGGTTCTTTGAAGCACGCAATTCTCCCACTACGGCTCCCCTATCAACCTGGTTCAATGGCGGTCCTGGTTGCTCCTCGATGATTGGCCTGTTCCAGGAAAACGGTCCTTGTCATTTCGTTGATGGCTCCTCCACGCCCTCGTTAAATCCGTACAGCTTCAACGAGTATGCAAACATGTTATATGTCGACCAACCAATAGGCACTGGATTCTCGTACGGAACCGACACGGTAACATCGACAGTGACTGCAGCTCCTGTGGTGTGGGCCTTACTTCAAGCTTTCTTTGCACAGTTTACACAATACGAAAGCCGAGACTTTGGAATCTTCACCGAATCCTACGGAGGACATTACGGCCCGGAGTTTGCCTCATACTTTGAATCCCAAAATGCAGCCATCGCTGCAGGAACTGTGACGGGCCAAAATGTCTCGCTTGTTGCCTTGGGAATTAATAACGGATGGTACGATTCGACTATTCAGCAAAAGGCATACGTTGACTTCAGGTGAGTTCGGATATAACCTTTGCTACCTTGAATATGTCAGCAGTAGTAAACCCTCAAACAAGCCTGGGGATAAGCTACTCTTGAAAAATATATCTCAACCCGGAGTGCTCGGTTAAGAGCAGTACGTGCTGACTCTAAAATCTTGATGTTTAGTTATAACAACACCTGGAAATCTCTGATTTCTGCTTCTGAGCACAAGTCATATCTCAGCACTTACAACAGCGACTGTCTTCCTCTGCTCAAAGAATGTTCCTCGACGACGGGCTCAGACTCGGCTTGTGAGAATGCAGACAACACTTGTTATAATGACATCGAGGGCCCACTCTCAGAAATAGGAGACTTCGATGTCTACGACATCCGCGAGCCATCAGATGATCCCTATCCACCGTCCACCTACTCCACCTACCTGCAATCATCATCAGTCGTAAAGGCAATCGGTGCAAAGAGCACATATAGTGAATGTCCCGACGCGCCCTACGAGAAATTCGCAAACACCGGTGATGGTACGTTATTCTTTTGATTCTCCTTCCGTTTACTAAGATAATCTAGATGCGCGCTCCTTCCTCTCGACTCTGTCCAAGGTGGTCCGGTCCGGCATAACCGTCACACTCTGGGCGGGAGATGCAGACTGGATCTGTAACTGGTTCGGGGGTCTGGTAGTTGCAGATTCGGTAACCTACTCCGGCTCATCTGCTTTCGCCAGTAAGGCAGTAACGAATTACACTGTCGACGGTACCGCAGGAGGAACTTTCAAGACCGAGGGCAATTTGAGCTGGTTGAGAGTCTTTGGGGCTGGACATGAGGTTCCGTATTACCAACCCAAGTTGGCGCTGCAAGTCTTCAAGCAGACGATGCAGAAGCAGCCTTTGTCTTCTACATGAGTAATTATTGATGATTGATGAGAGATGAGTATGTATTGACTTTTGGATTCAAGTCTCGAGTTGGCATATAAACAATAACTGCTACTCATAATACAAAAATCACTTCACTGTCGAACTCCGTCTCTTTGCCACTATCATACTATAATCGTGTATTTTTAAAACAAACTTTCATGCATTCCATTGTGCGTTGTTATTGCGTTTTGTTAGTGAATCACAGCCAGAAATCCATAACTCGAAGGACAGCAAACTCTGCTCCTGATCCATTTCGCCAAATTCTCTACTGTCTGGGCGTGAGCGTACGTTCGCCAATCCTCACCACTCATAAAGTTTCCAGGGTCCCAAACTACCCAGCTTACCAGAACCATCACTACATCGAAATACTCACCACACTATCCGCACCATCCACAAAACCCAGCATTTTGTATCCACTCAACATGGCATCTTAGCCTCAAAAGCCGCGTTGCCGCGCACCAAGCGGACGTACTGGAACACCGGTGGGGCTCTCCACTTGCCTCGACGGATGTCGGGGTCGATACGCGGAGGTGGATGGAGTTTTTCTACAGGAACGGAAAGGCACTTGGTCTTTCCGCGACTCAGATGAAGATTTTGGTTCATAGAGGGGCGATGAGGAAATTGTGGAGTGATTTGCATTTGCATTTGGGTGGGGATGAGGAAGTGGGAGTTCATGCTGCTGCTCCTGCTGGTGGAGGGAACGATGTATGAGAAGAGATGAGGGGTGTGAGTTGGGATTCTGGAATTATTGTTATTCTTTAAGTGCAGGTTACTGACCCGATGTTAGTAATACGTTGGCGGAAGGGTTTCGGACTTCTTTCGATTAGGAAACATTATCTAGCCAAACTAGGAGCTTATGTTTGGGGTACAGGAGTACAGAGTATCTGCGTATCTACGCTGCGGAAAGATATATTGGTCACAAATATAGATTGCATGCTACTTTCTTCAGGCTGCTGCTATTCATATAATTTCGAGTTTCTTTAACATGATTGCTGTCTTTGTTAAATGGAATTTTCCGGTTGTTATATTGTTCATTCACTGCTTATAACATGCTCATGTTGGAATTTTGCTCTTTTGCATTATTGCCACTCTCCTTTAAGTTCAAGTTAAGGCTAATACTCAACTCAAATAAGTTATTTTACACGCTTATTGCCCACCCACCCTATAAAATAAAAGCTCCGAGAACCCCGAATAAAGTATTCTTGAGGTTTCGTTCGCAAGTCCCGTGGTCTAGTTGCAAAGTATCATGTGATAATGCAACGTATATTTACGTTGGTAGGTAAGGCTGGGAAGTGAAAATTTCGGATGTTACGGAGGTAGGCTGTATACTGCAATTGGTTCGTAAATCTAGACTATTCATCATATAGAGGAAGATATAAACGAATGAAAGGCGGCTATACGTGATACAATATCTGCCAATTTTGCCTTGTGTGACATGAAACCAACAATCTCCAAATTGCGTCGCTAACATCATTCCCAACAATTCTCGTCCAATATCCAGACCGGTTATTCTAACTCCTCTTGGTGAAATCATATGAACGTCCCGCCATTGTATCAGTTCACCTTTTAGACTGCCACTGAGTGACAGTCACTCAGATCAGTCAAAGATTATCGATTGAAATCCAGCCTGCGCCACGCGAAAGATCTTTTCAATCAGTCCGAGAGTACGGGTTCTACCACAATGCCTCCCAGCTACACGTTACCAGATGAGATCTTCGTCGAGATCATGTCCCTTTTCCCTGCCACGTCGCTTCCTTCACTTGCATTAACCTCCCGCAAAATCCATCACATTTCAAACCCTTGAATATACCGGTTTGGCGCAAGAGATTGGAGTGTATTTGAAGGCGATGTCAAGCATCATCAAGGAACGGGGACCTCAACCATCGAACCAATCTACTTGCGAAGGACCGTACCTCTTGATAAAGAGTGAGTCAACCTCATTTCATCTTGCCATATTTCAAAAGATGCACGCCCTATTTCCACAAATTATGTTATGCTTGATCTGATGAGTCAGGTATTACCTGCATCGTTATTCCGGAACTATTAACAGGACAAATATTAATCCTTTAATCTTTTCAGTCAAGAGGTAATCTTGAGTTGGCCAAAGGCACTGAAACATTTTCATATGGATGCCCAAGATGCCGTAACGAACAATCGTGCCAGCTGGGATCGCTTGCTCTTCTCTGCAATTCGTCTCATTACAGTACTTGGGCGTCAATGGTCAACGCTGGAAGAATACACATTTACCGGCAGAGTGGACTATTTCAGAAGCGATATTTCAATATACGGGAGCTTGAGGAATTTCACAGCTATGAAACGTCTTGCTACTTAGAAAGCCAGAATTTGAAAATTTTCACAGTGGCAGAAGAATAGCTACGTAGCTATTGGGACCTCACCAACAAGTCTTTTCCAGCAACTTCCCGGAAAGCTAGAGCAGCACTGCCTGCTAGTCGAGTGGAAGTTCCGGTGGTTCATCGAGAGGCGCTTGCTTGAACAGGTCATGAGTCATGACAATTTCAGGTATGGAAATGAGAGATTGGCTTCTTCAGATTGCGCTTCACAAAGCCGACAGATTCCCAGCATTGAGAAATGTCAAAATATGGAAAATATGGAAACCTGCTCAAGATGAGAGCTCAGACGAAGCTTTGCTTCCCGCGATATTCTGACAGGAAATACTTTCAGCCTTTGATGAAGTAGGAATTGCGATCTCATACAAAAAGTTTCAGATAACTCGGGATAACTTTGATCCATTTAGGCAATAGATAATCGCACCTGGTGCAAGCTTGGGGGCCATGGTGTGTACCACAAGCCTTGTTTGTTCTCTTGGAAATCTTCCAATGGAAACTAGGGCTTACCAAGAACTTCTATCTTGCCATGTGAAAATTAACTTCGCCGAACTACTGAGTCTTCTGTGACAGGGGTTACCACATTGAATGAGGGGGAAAGAGGGGATTTAAGGTATCTTGCGGGCCGTGGTTAGAATATATATGGGGTCTCAAGAGATACGGTAGTGACGTTGAGTCCGTAGTCCGTACTGGTAGCGCTCGTACCTTGAATCCTTGAGCAGATCACACGTATATTATCGAATTATATTAAGTTTCATTGAAGCTTGCTGCCCGTAAAGGCAACTATAGTGCATATCATCGCGGCAGATGCAGCTAATATCTCAGCTGCTGTAGTCGTGCCTCATTGTACTCCCCCCCCCCCCCCCCCCCCCCTTAATAAAGGTTAAATCACGTAAAGCCCCCACAATACGTAGAATCCTATGGAACTGAATGGCTAGAAACCCTTGAAGTGGCCCGTGAAGGGTACTCGTAAGGTCCTTGTAAGGTCCCACTAAGCCCTAGACGTAGTGATATCATTTGCTGAATTCCCCTGTTTACACGGTGGGGCGAAGGATCATTAACCTTTATTAAGGGGGGGGGAGAGTACAAGCTGTTATCTGTAGCAACACACCTTGTAGGGTATGTTATCGGCGCTCGCATGACGCATTGCTGTTCTAAGATGATTTAGTGTAAGTCTGTGCTATATTGTATAACTTAATTTGAATAGTTTATTTTTCAGTCGCAAGAAAAACTATGGTACTTCGTACGAAGTACATTTGAAACGACAGATCTGAGTCCTTAAAAGGGCACTACCAACTTACTACTATAAGGCGGGGTATTACTTATATTACCCCAAGACCCGCCTAACTGTGGCAAATATAATATCAACTAGCTGTAAAAGGCATAACCAGTGGTAATTGCGAAGTTATTCCGTACCGTCGGCGTTAAACGCGCGATTCTAATTTCTACCCCATATATCGTACTCGTACCAAACCGGTCCGGTACTTCGTATCAAGATGTCCAATGCATTCCTCCCCGCATCTACCTCCGTATGCTTGTCACTTGCCACCACCAAAGGGTTCTCCAGATTGCGAAGTAAAAATCTTAATTGGATCTGTGATTCTTGGGAGCTGAAAAGCGACACGGTGAGTGGCTGGGAGCGTCCCCACCCGGTGACCTTAATCAGTCTCAATCCGATGAAAATGCGGAGTCCGCGGGGTGCAAGGCAGGGATCTCCGCATCAAGCCTTCGGCCTATGGCCGAAAACGTGTTACAACACCGAACGCCTCGGACGCAACCAATTTGAATTTTTTTATTTTCTGGCATCTGATTTTGTTTTGATGAATGAGGAGTACAGCGCCGACAGAGCGCTGTCAAGGACAGTTATGAATTTGAAGCTGGTGAACTGCTAAAAAGTTTATGAGTAAATCGTTTGGATATATGGCTTCATAGAAAGTTTTACTGGTAAAAGTATACGGCCAGAGCTTCCCTTTTCAGTGTCACGATCTCATCTCACCGACAGCATTACCAAAGCTCAGACCCTGCTGCTGTAATCCCGGGTGTGCCTCCTTCTTTCGGAATCACATGCACAATGCGGAAATATTACCCTTGTTGTACAGTATGCGTTGGAATTATTGGCCCACCTTCCGATTTCTTTGTATCCTTGTTCGAGCGCTTGTCGTTCTTTCTCCAGAGTTCTCATAAGTCTCCACCTTCCCAGTATCCCCAGACTCAATCCTGGGGAACCTTTTCACCCAAGCTTCGCGACAATTATACAAGTCGTACTTGACTTCATTGTTATATTTGCGCGTTAATCTTCAAGATGAATAATAACTCGGATTCGGAGAAGGCAGTAGACGAGCAGTTTGAACAAAGAACTGCGTCCCCTGACGTGGGAAAAAGACAAAAGGTCAAGGCTCACTCCAAGAAGTGGTGGTGGATTTACTTGATATTATTTTGCGCTGGCTTCTTGATCATTACGCTTCCTATGTAAGTACCAGTCACGCACGCTACATGCCGCTTCCAATGAGGCCAAGGGCTGACAATTTGTTAAGAATCTATGTCGGTTTCCCCAACATCGCGCAACATGGAGTCAATAAAGCGCGCCTTGAAGTCACAGGATTGGAATTTTATAATCCCACCCCGGATCATATTGAAGTCACCGAGAGAATCATAACGCACAACCCTAGCATGTACACCCCAACTCTCGATCCATGGTCGGGTGGCACGTTTGTGGTGACGAATGGAACGTATTCGGAAAAAGCGATCCTTTACCTGCCGGTACCTAAAACCCACACAAAGCATCCTGTTTCAAACGCCGCCATCGTCAATGCGACAGTTCCAATCTATGACCAGGACCAGATCGCTCTGTACGCGACGCAACTTTTGACGCTGAAACAAGTTACCACAGCATTGGTGGGAAAACCATTGCTGCATATAGGAAAGCTTCCAGCGATACACGTCAAGTATAATGCTTCAACCACATACAATGGTAAGCCGGATGATCAGTTCGACTCGCCGACAATAGCTAACGGAAATAGGACTGAATGGTCTGCAAGGTTTCAATGTGACGAACATCAGGATTGACCCCGGCAACACACTCCTGATTCTACCAAATATGAACGGCACTGCCTTCATTCCCAACCCGTCTAACATCACTGTTGACATGGTAAGTGGCCTCACATCTGCAAATGACTTCCACAACGCTAACTAGACTACCAGGGAAATGTCACATTCTCCCTCAAGGACCCCAAAGGCGTTGAAGTCGGGAAAACTCTGATCGAGAATATGGTTCTCAGACCTGGTGATAACCACATTCCCTTGATCGGAATGTTGAACCAAACTTTGATACTGCCCTCTCTGGAGAACGGGTTTGCCAACCTCACAATCACTGGAACGGATGTTGTTTACAACGGGAAACATATAACATATTATGTGAGTTAGGACTTGACTGCAACAGAGATAAAGTTACTAATAATTTATTAGGAAAAAGCCTTAGCCGCCAACATCCTTCACTTACGCTTGAACGTCTTCCAGATTCTCAAAGACAGCCTGGGAGTATGATAACGGCGAGCGATTTAGCTGTGTACTCAGGAGGATAATTTAGAGCGATGTAATCATGCTGCAATAGCATAATATATGATTGAGAAGACCGGAATGAATGTATGAAATGGCTAGGTGGACGAAGCATTGGCATTAGAGGTACATATTTATCGGAGTTTGGCATGTGTGGACTTGGAGATTTTCTCCATTTGGAGAAAACTGTTCATCACAAGGGCGATGTCGTACAGTATTGCTATAGTAATGCATCAAATCAAATATGGGGGTTCGTTTGACATGTTTTTCGAAGTCCTACCTGGGTATGACTACTTCGGCACTTTCAAAACGTGATGCTTCCTTTCAGTGTTCTTTGTGACACCTTCACGCTCTTCTCATTGGGTCAATCAGTTGCTCTAACTTGGTAAACTGTTTGCGTAATTTGGAGTTCTCTGAATGCGTCCCTGCGTCTTAGTTTCTGGATGGGCCAGAGTCACGTATAACGTGTATGCTGAGTGTTCTTGACAACCCCAGAAATACAGCACCGTTGAAGATGCGAGTGCACCTTTAGTTAAAGCTTCAGTTGTCCAAACTCTACATGTTCACTCAACATTGCCTATGCGGGGTTCTTGATTTATTTTCAACCTGGAACATGTCACATGTCTTCCCCACAGCTGCTCCTAGGCATAGCAGAACCTTTCTTTATTAGTTGGGTCACTGTATAGTCTTTGCTATCCATACAAATCTTATAGAAACATATTTAATCACTATTAATTAATTGCGCTTGCTCTATAAGTTATATAGCGTTTAGTCTAGTAAAGACCTCCCAGTGTAGAGACTAAATATCGTGGAGGGTGGAATAGTTGCATTTTATTTTTGACGCTGTATTTATTGGAATAGACAGAATGTTCTCCACAAAACGGGGCTGTGACGCAGCGGTAGCGTGCTTCCTTAGCAATTCATTGAGTTGTAAGAAAGTGGAAGAAGTCAGGGGTTCGAGTCCTCTCTGCTCCAATTTTTTTTGTATGGAGTGTGTGTTTACTGTTCGCTTATGACAAGGGGGTGGGGTACGATCCGGTTGTTGGTATCTGGGAGGAAGAATGATTTTGTCGATTTTCTTTCCCTTTTTTTTATTGGGGGTTATCATTTAAAGTCACTAGAGCTGGAACTCTTGCTTGGTTATTTGATTTATTCGTTCCGAGTCGACAGCGGATATGCTAGACTTGGCGGAGTTCCTTCCCAAATTTCAGAACAAAGGGATTACTTTTCAAAAGCTAGGTAGACAGGTCACTTGAGAAGAATGAAAAAGGAAAGAAGAAACTCGATTGCGAAGGAGAACTCGCTATGTTTTACTCGAACTTATTGAGTCGTCCCTTCCACCGTAAAGGTCCACGCTTCATCCTGAGCCCAGAAGTTTCACCTCTAGACACTTTCTACACCATGCTGCCTAGGAAGCACCAAAGCGCCTTCAACATCCCTCGGCTCGAAGTCAAGACCGCCAAATGCAAACTTCGCAATATCCATCCCATAATTCGTCATTAACCAGCTCGCAAACATATCCATTCCCGCACAGGCCCCACCAGCAGTCCAAATATTGCCATCAACAACCCACTGCTTCTTCTGCCATTTGACATTCGGCGCCATCTGCTTGGCCATGTCCAAGAATGCATGATTGACGGTTGCGTTCTTCCCATCCAAGACCCCCGACGTTGCAACCGCCAGTGCTCCCGTACACGTAGTAAACAGGACTTTTCCATCCGCAACATGTTTCTGAATGAATTCTGAAAATCGCGGCGATAGCTTATATGCCAAGGGATCGGGACCGCCTACGAGTAGGAAATCAAGTGGAGGACAGGTATCGCAGGTCGTGGAGGGCATAAGACGCACGTTTGCAGTGAGGCTCAGGGGCTCGAGTGTCTCGTTAATGTGGTGGAACTCGATGTCGATGGCTTTGGCGGTCATGCCTTTCATGCCGGGTAGACCTGCCCCTTCGAAGGGCGCGATGATAGTTTTAGAGGCACTGGAGAGGATGTCGAGGGGACCGATTGCGTCGATTGTTTGGTAGGGAATCATGAGGACGCCGAATTGGAGGGGTGCCATGGTGATTGATGGAGTTAGGAGCTGATGTGGAAAGAGGATCGTTATGGGGAGTTAGACTAATGAGGTTTGTGCATGTTCAGTTGGGACTCGTTATATAGTCGTGGGTGACGGGGAAATACATCACCGGAAGTATTAAGATGCACTGAAAGACCCGAATCGCCGGATTTACGGAGATAGACGACTTGACGGAACGGAGTTGAGCTGGGCGGCGGGGATGTAGTGGGGTTAAACCAAAGCACATTCAATAGTGCGTTTACTGTACCTCGTAGGTATGTATTTTCTAAAGGTAGGTTGCGGAATGGGTGATCTGGGGGGGGGGGGGGTTAGTCACGTGCTAGTAGTGATTTACTTGGCTGGTGTTCGCCTTTTCATTTTAGCACCTAATGGGGAACTTAAAGGTCGAAGAGAAGCCTAGATAGGCACTAAAATGCCACGAGCCAAATTTCATGGGAGATAAAGTATATTGAGGATTTGATACCCGCCTTCTTCTGAAGGGAGGCTGTTGCGCTTCGAGATGAACTTTCTATTGAGAAGCAAAAGAAGCGGAGGCGGACGGGAGTTGTTTTGTAGAAGGAAATTGATCACTGGACGAGTTGTTTTACAATGAGTATTGTCGGTATGGCGAGATTAGGCCACGAGTTCAATACACTGGTGAACGTCAACTGGTCCGTAACTATGAGTATATTCTCGATCCGACAAAGATAAAGTGGGCTCTCTCTCACGAACCTGATTTGCAGCCGCATATCAAAACTTCAAAGGTTGGGAAGAGTACAGAACCATAACGCTGGACTTCGGGCAGAGGGAAGAGCTTTACGACCGCCGAGGTTATGATTCCCAAGTTCCCCTCTGACCCAAATATCAGCTTTCGGGCGTCGATACCAACAGATTCTCTGGGGTGAGCTTCGGATTTTTGCAGCATCCCGCTCTCAGTAATACATTCACATCCAAAACCACGTCCTCGATATTGCCGTACTTATTTTTCTTCATCCCACTTGCATTAGTAGCAACCCAGCCTCCTAAAGTCGAAAACTCAACACTGTCCGGCCCGTGACCCATGGTAAACCCCTCTTTTGCGAGGTCTTCCATGATATGACGACCGACAGCCCCTGCTTCAATGAATGCCATGCGATTGATACCGTCGATCCACTGTATTTTGTTCATTGGATGAAGGTCCACGGAAACAATCATTCTACTTTCATCAACAGGACATTCAAGTGCGTAAAAATGCGAAGTGTCTGAGGGAATTTGAAGGTAAAATCAAGTTCAGTTCAGCTGTTGGAACTGAAATCTGGAATAATTCACGTCAGATTCCATATAGCTCTTAAACTGAATTCTCATATTTCATATGTTCCCAACTTTCGCTTTGACGGTAACACTTCTCCGCGGTACTCTACACAGCTCTGACACCTGCCCAACTTGTACTTTACAACACCCACCCAACAAAGCCAAGTATGGCTACGATATTCCCGATAAATCCAGCCTGAGGTACCAGACTCATTAGCATACATCAAACTTACCACAAGCATATAGTAAACCTACCGGTTCAATTCTCTCGCCACCAGACTTGCTCTTAGCCGTCGGAGCACCAGTAGCCGCAGTCCCCGCAGCTGTTGTCGAGGCAGGCGTGGCAGGTGGACTCGTCTTCGCCGCCCCACCCGACGCAAAGGCCTCGAAGCATGCAACGGAGGTCGGAACCGCGCAGCAGGAATCAGGTCTCGACTGACTTAAACTCGTGCAGAATTGGCAGACGCCATCTGCTTGCTGCTGCTGTAGCTGGGGACTAATGCTGGATGAGAGGACGGTGGGGATTGCAGCTAGATCGTGCACGTAGTTTGTGCAGATGGTGAAGAAGGAGGACTGGAGGGGGGCGTTGTCGCCGTCGAAGGTTGCGGATACGGTGGGTGCGCCTAGGTATTGGGAGAAGAGGGCGGAGTTATCTTGGGCGAGGGAGACGTGGGCGAGGAAAAGGAGAGAGGGGATTGTGGCGAGAATTGGCTTCATGGTGGTAATTGTTGAGTTTTCCGAATGCTTGTGGAGTGCTGGCCGTGGTGTCTTACTGCCATTTGCATGGCGCGACAAAGCTTGAATAAGTACAAACAACGCACCGTATGAGGGAAAATGATCATTTTAGTAGGGTTACATTTCTGTCCCGTAGGAATATTGATATCTGCAGGATTTCAGCGACTGTTCTGCGCCAATTATAACGCTTGAATTTCTTGTCAGCCGCACCACTCCCCTGGACGTTCGCTAAATTGTTCTTCTTATAGCTCTCGTCCCGTCCCGTCCTGTTTCCCATGCAAGGCACCTGCAAATCCATTGGACGCCCAGTCTATCTTTGGTTCCGTCCGCAAAGGATTGGCCCTACCGGTATATGCAGACCAAACTAAACCCTCATATCAAACCTCCGAGCAAACGCCCCGCGCGTGAACGCTGCATTGTTTTCCCCTGGGAAACATTACACAGATAGAAAAAGTCTTTGAGAGAGTCACTCCATCACTCGACTGTCGCACGAATCCACATATCCAGCAAGGGCACGATTTCCATGCTGTTTTTCTCCATGAAACTGAAATGCGCATTTCCGCGAATCCCGATATCCTTCAACTGCAGCCACTCCGGCGTCACGCCCGCCTGCACCAGATAACTATACGTACAATGGTCGTAAAATGCGTGATAGCTCGCTTCAGTCGTGTACATCAGGATGGGGAATTTCTGCAGGTTCGGTAGCTGTTTTGCTGGCTCCGCCTGCATCAGACAATTGGCTAGATTGGGGTCCGTGGAGTTCACCCGCACTTTTATGAAGGCGTTGGCATCGGCTGTCAGGTTTACAGCAGGAGAGTAGGTGATGGGCGCGGTGGTAATGCCGTATGGACGTGCTGCACCAGTACGTTGGACTTGGTTCTCGAAGGGAGGTCCCTCTGGCTCGAGGGCGATTATGGCTTTTACGAGCTCGGGTCGCGAGTCGCCGATGCCCCAGCCATAAGGACCGCCTTGGGAGTGGGAAACAAGTACGCTGGCGCCAATTTTATCGAGGAGCGCGGAATAGGCGTCGACAACAGTTTGGGAGAAAGGACCATCGTTGGGTGCGGTTTGGATCTGGCTGGCGTAGAACTGATCGAACGTGGGATCACCAACTTCAGCAGTACCAGGCCACTGGGATGGTGGTTAGTTGGATGTCTGAGATAGGGCTGGGAATTGGGAGACTGACTTGGGTGTGGAGTACGGCTTGTGGCCATAGCTTGGTACGTTCTCCAGCGATGAAGTAATTTTGGACAAATGCAAGGCCAGTGGCTGTAGTGTTTAACAAAGCGCTGTCTGCCACGATCCATGGCGATCTTCCTCTTTTAACGTGGTCCGCCAAGTAGACAATGTATCCCTGGGAGAGGAAATATGAAGCCCAGCCTGCACGGTCATCAGGAGTGTTAAGCCAATTCTGGATGTGAACATTAGCGGCTGAGTTGCAAACGGGGGAGAATTTGTACGAACTGTTGCTGTCTGAAAGCCCCCCGTGATGAACACTATAGGGTACGCGTGGAGGACAACTGGAGGTTCCAATTTCTCGACATACATCTGGTCGGTAATGACCGACCCAGTGGTCTAAACAGTGTTGTCAGCTTCTGGGAATGCGGCTGAAGGTGGATTGAATTACCCCATTGATATACTTTCCTCCAACGTAAAAGTACGACCGTCGCGCGAAGACCTCCTCTTGTAGCGTAGCATTTAGACCGGGTAGTTGAGGATCGTACCATGACAACGAAGTCGCATTGATTGCTGCCGCAATAGCTGTGTACTGGGCAAAAACGTATAGCAATGAAAAGAACAGCATGATGAAGCTCTTCACAAATTTCTCAGTCAATAGATACAGACTATATCAAGATCTTTATGGAAAGAAAGCGGGAGAAAGTAAGCCCTTATATAAGGTAGCTTGAACACATAAGCAACATTACACTACTATATCGTGCCGAAATCCGTTTTGAGATGAAGTCGTGCGAAGCTCGAGTTACTGCGGGGCCCCCGCCCCCTTGTATTTTGTATTGTTAAGCGATCATGGAAGTGCCCCTCCCTCCGTCCACAATCCTTCAAGAAAATCGCCGGTCATCCATGACAAAACACACAAATCTTGCGAAGATGCAACTAAATGGGTAAGTAAGTTTGGCCATTGCATATCTGCCACCGGGCGATTGAAATCTGAGAGATATTGAAGTTGAAGATGCAAACAAGTCGGAAAGAAAGAGACACGTGGGAAACCGATTGCTTGGAGAGAGACCCCGGACTTCTGGCGCTCTTATCCAGAGAATCGATATAACTGGTCCCAGTAAGATGTCTCATGCATATCATCCCCTGCAGAAGCAGAAAATGCCTTGCCAACCACCCGAGTTTAGAAAATCCGATTTTCCAACCACCAAATTGGCGGCGGCAAAGGCGCTGGTACGGGTACGGGTACAAGAGCGGAGCGGGGTATATGTACCCCACTTTACTCGTTCAAAAGTCCTTTAATTCCCCTCAGCTAGCCAAGAAACCTATTCAAGCAGTCAAAAAGAGTCAAAGAAAGTTCCGTTTTTCTAAATTCGCTTTCTTGCCTCTTAGCTTTGCGTTTGCTTGATACTGGGGATGGGAAGGCATGACCTGATTCTTGGTTACTATCACATTGGTAGAAATTTACACCGTAGATCGGATGATGAATCTTTGTCCATACCGTACGTACTTGATGGCCAGTTGCACACAACGTGTCCGCAGAACACTGGAAGCAGGAGAAAGTGACATTGGATTTCCTCAATGTAATCGTGGTAGTTTTATTATTTGCACAGCATAGATATCGTACTAACTAGACCATAGACATCATGTATACAGTGTAGAAGTGTCGCCATCTCAACCATACAAGTACACTCGAAGATAGATTGGCAAGAGTGGGTTTCTCTCACTACTTTGGGGACAGGCAGGAGATATAGCTTGCTATGCGTGCACCTATATCTCCGTAGTAAGGGCGAAAGTTGTCCAGCCTCCGATTAATGTGTGAGTCTAAACTAAGTGCGCAGTCAGCTATTGCTGGTTGGTGTATATGAATTTCACGAAGCTGGCGAAAAATAGACTCACGATCACGGAACGGCCCTGGCCAACACTTGGCCCCAGCCAGCCCCCCTCACATATGTAAGTACACGGCCGTACTGTACCGCCGCTACGGAGTATTAATATAGCTGGTAGGAATTTACGATTTCAAAATATATAGATGAAACAAATCAAACGAAGGTAATAATGATGTTTTTGATCTGATCTGATAATACGGAGCACGAGCAAGAAACAAACAGACCAGAGACATGTGTCTTTGACTCGTATAGCACAATAAAAGGGTATATTATTATTATCACCAGGCATGTGAAAGGCACAATTTTACTTGTATAAATCTATAGTCTAAGAGCGGAAGCCGGGACGTTCCGTTGTCGTACCATACTGGTATAGTGATACGCTTATTTCGACTTTCCTTCAACATACTGTACACTCGTCCTACAAACTTCCTTTTAGCATAGAGATTTTGTGCGATCAGCGATCACAGGTAATACCAAAGAAGCTTCCTATTGATATGGCTCAGGTATACTTCTCAAGAGCGAAATCTGATAAATTTGAGCAGTGATGGTTTACAAAGTAATTGATCTATGAACCCGGCACGGTTTGACTTGGGCACCAGCGGAGCGAAGCACGGACAGTACTCTTGGCAGTTGAAGCTTTACTCGAGGTTGATTGGGCGGACGCGCAACAGGCCCCTTCTAGGCCTAGCTCTCTTAAGCCCAAATGGGGCTACTTCCTAAGTTTATATACTCCTTATTTACGTCAAAACTTTCAAGTAAAATCACAAGTCCGTGCCATGTAACGCTGTAACGCGACTCTGTAATGCTAGATTCATATTCCTACGTTGTATTAATTAGAAGATTACGCGAAAGTATATGCTGTTATTATATGTTGTGTCTGCGGTAAATCGAAATATCATCTGAAGTCTTCTCATTAGATGCTATTAGTGAGAACTTGGAAGTTATAAAGGTGGTACTGTAACGTACCTCCGTAGCCCGTTTGTAGATCTTTTCCACTACCGGTACTCCGGTACCAGCTTTAACGATCCTGCAGGAGGCGGACTACGGCGCGCCGCAGAAATTACCGGCATGAAGCTTGAACAAGTCTGGCTGACACTTGACACTCCCTAGAATTATATATTACGTATATTTCCGCACCACTTTAACAAGAGCTTAGATTGGACGAAGGTCACGAAACACGCAGTACAGGACAGGGCTGTTTAAAGTTTGAAGTCTAGCTTTAAGATTGGCTCGAAGTTTGCCATATACTGGGGTAAAGAGCCACTTATGTATGCGCCATTTTTTAGATGATTGCTAACTAGTGGGAAATATCAATCTTAAGAAAATGCAAGTATATGGGGTTCGGAAGCCGGTTAGGGGGCCGAGTTCTCAATACAACCTCTGGGCATGGAGAAAAGGGATCGATGAATGATACATGTTTGGCATGCTGCTACATCTCAATTTAGGATGAACAATGCGTGGAGAAAGAACTGTTTGAACGACCACTCAGACTCGGCCTCAAAGCCCGCAGATCATATATGTCTTGCTCGAGAATCTGAATCGCTGAAGATCTGCTCATACGAAAAACTGGAGACGGAGTTGCTCTCTTAGGGCTTTGGACAACTTACATCGGCTCGCTCTGCAAAGATGACAGGTTCAGCGTTGTTGAACAGCCCACCGGCAACACCTCAAGATGTCTTGATTCAAAAGGGAATGCGTCAGTTCAAAACGAAAATGAACCCCGTCAAGAGTCTTCCCTATGGACCACATCGCCCGTCGCCCGACTCCCCGGATGATTTCAGCGGGAATACCACACTTGGACTGGCGATCACTTTTCTAATCCTCATCGTCACCGTGACTATCGGTCGGTTCCTTGCCACAACTTGGAAGCGTGGTAGGAAATTTGGATTGGATGACTTTTTCCTCCTGATGGCGGCGCCCGTTGCGGCAGCTTATGTTTCTCTGACGGTCTACGAATTCGCGTCGAAGAAGTGTGCTGGGAGACATATGTGGTTCTGTACTTACGCAGACATCAACGAGATATACTTGGTAAGATCTCATCCTACGCAATGATTCCATGCAGCCTACTTGACGAGTACTAGATCTTCAACATCGACCAGACCATATTCTATTTCAGCGTGTATTGTGCAAAGATCTCGGTGCTGTACTACCTCCGCCGTCTGACAAACGCAGGGCCTGCCCTATACACCTATGCCCATTGGACCATCCTCGTGATCTTGGTCTCGTGTGGTCTCATTTCGTTATTCGGGACCGCTTTCCAATGCATGCCCATTGCAGGCCGTTGGAGCTTTGAAACACTGGCCAATATTACCCCAGAACAGTATAAATGCATGAACAATATAAAGTTCCAGCTTGGGGTCCGAGGCATGCATATCGGAACCGACTTTCTCCTACTCCTGTTTCCCATCTTCGTCTTGAGCAGACTCAACCTTCCCCTCGGTAAGAAGATTGGCATTTGTCTCGTTTTCTCTACGGGGACGGTGTGTATCGTGTCCAGTCTGGTCCGGAATGTCATCTATTCAAAGCGAAGAAAGGACTACCCATGTACGCATCCGTCCATCCTCCCACCTACTAACCGATATACTAATGTAAACGGTCCACCCAGACCAGAATAACGACGTCTACATCCTTAACCTCATAGATGTAGCCTGTGCCTCCATCGTAGCCTCCATGCCAGCTTACTACCCCCTGCTCAACAACATCTACAAATGGGCCCGCGACATCCTCAGCCCCTCCGATGATTCCTATTTCACAACAACCAACTTCTCCAAAAACATCTACACCAACCCGGTCGTTTCCTACGTGTCCCGCATCGTGCATCCGGAACGCCATGCTCCCAATCCTTCCTCGAACCTTGATCGTGTCTCGGGGAACTACTACCTAAGTCAAGATAGCACCAACACACTGGGCGGGCCTGAATTAATCACAACCGCAAATGCGAATGCAAAGGGGACGGTTAGCACGCTATCATCGAATGGTGCTAAGAATGGAGTCATAGTAATAGATGAATTTGAGTTGGAGGAGGGGCTGGCGGGGGTTAATAAAGGAGCACATGGACCGGCTCCATAATGCCAAACCCGTCTAGTTGTTGATTCTCCTCCCTTTTCCGGATCTCGAATCGATCGAGGGTACAGGTTATGTTGAGCTGGAAAGAAATGAAGGGCTTCTTGGCTGCTGGAACAGACCTGGAACAGGGAAGATGATTTCAGCGACCAACCGCACCGCCACTGAAGACCCAGATCTTACCTATAGACGCCGCACGCGCTGTCGTCGTTGCATCGGAATGAGCCTTGGAACAGGCAAACGACGTTCAGCTCCAAGCTAAAAGCTCTACACCAGCTACGCTTTCATCGACGTCGTTCATTGATTATGTACTGCAGAGATGAATGTAGAGTGAGAGAATGAGCAAAGTACGCTCTAGCCGTACGCAAGCAGACGAAAGAACTCACACCGAACTATGGCCCAAGGATCCCAAAACCGCCCATACCTGTCCATATCTCCGCTATCACATGAGATTTGAACGCTATCAGTAGCTGGAAGGAGAGTTGGGCCGAGTACCATAATGCGTTTATGCGTAGGTAGTTTCGAGGGAAGAAGAATGCGTAAAAGGGAGAAATACTCTATACTGTGCAGTCATTTGCTTGAAAATGTACGAGAGCCTAGAAATACTTCTCCCTCATCAATACCTAAACTATTTAGGGATGAATATTACAAGAAAGAAGTGTTGAATTTGCCCATAAAAATGTGAAAATGTTCTTTTCATGTCTGGACCCGGTGCTCAATCCGGAGATTTGAGCATGGCTAGGCCTGCTTTTCACACTCTTAAGATAATTTCTTCAGAGTACTCATAAAAGTCCTGGTTGCCCTCTACTCCACACCTATAAGGGCAAACCCAACAGATGGTTTGGGTATTGATGAGGGAGAATAGAGAAGTTGTTCCGGCCCATGTACTGTATATTTTCAGTAAATGACAGCATAGTACCTAGGTATAGAGTAATCCCCCTCTTTCACGCATTTTCTTCCCCTTGAAGCTACATATACCTACATAGGTACTTGGGTACCTTACCTTACGGGCCCAAGGTACGCATAAACGCATTGTGATACTAGGCCCAACCTTCCTTTCAGCTTCTTAGGTAGAGGGTTCAAATCTCCTGTGGTACTGGCGGTATAGACAGGTATGGCGGGTTTTGTTGGCCTCTTTACTATTGGTGTGATGTATGGGTCCGGTGATGAACCGAGATGCAGCACCGAAAACATATTTCTCGAAGTCGAGATATGTATGAAGCTCGTCCATCGTCGACCGGTTCCTAAATAATTTCCCAAATGGGAAGTACTCTAAACAAAAGGGGGGAGGGGAGGATACTCGAGTAAAGAGGTGGGGCAAGTACCTCCTCTTCCGTAATACGGAGCGTGAAAAACAGCCTTGCAGCAGATTTCCGCGGGGTAGATTTAGCGTTGTAATCCTGCGTGGATGACTGGTCGGATAAGGCGTTCTCTCTTCTCCCCTGCGAAAATTTGTTGAAAGTACCATCACCATCTGGACATCTCCTTGGAGAACGATGAATTGACTTGTGTATATCTCAATTGATAAAACTGATATGATATAATGGATCAGTTCATCCCCTCAATGAGAATTATATTATACGAGTAATATTCTAACAATTTTATCACCACCACCACCACCATCCACAACTCCGCATCCCGCTCGCTATCCATCCATCCCACCAGCCTCGTCAATCACCAAGACACAAACCACAAATATCATTACCATCCCTGCCATCCCATCCATCCATCCATCAATCAATCAATCAATACCAAAACATGCCTCCCACCTCCCTCCTCACAGCCACCAACGCAACATCCCACATCCACCTAATCATCGGCAGCAACCCCCTCGCCGCAACCCGCTGCACGAAATCCCTCCAAGCCGGCGCGAAACCGCTGCTCATCGCGCCGGAAACCGCAGAATTGCATTACGCGCTGCAGAAGAGGGTCGATGGCGGCGAGGTGCAGTGGTTGAAGAAGGAATTTGCGGATGGGGATGTGTTGGGGTTGGGGAGGGAGGAGATTGGGGGGGTTGTGGATGCGGTTTTCGTCACGATGGGGGCTAGGCATGTGTTGAGTGAGTAGGAAGTTTGTTTGATTTGCTTTATTAATAGTGATTGTGATGTAATGGATTGTAATGAATGCTAATGGATAGTTTGTACCTAGGCGCGCACATTTCTCAGCTCTGCAAACGCAACCGCATCCCGGTCAACATAGCCGACTCCCCCACCCTCTCCTCCTTCTCCCTCCTCTCCGCACACACCGATGGGCCACTGCAGATCGGCGTAACGACTAACGGCCACGGCTGCAAACTCTCCTCTCGCATCCGCCGCGAAATCGCCTCATCGCTACCCTCTCAGCTAGGAGCAGCTTGTTTACGACTCGGGACGATCAGGCGACGCATACAAGAGGAAGACCATCTGTCGAATAGCAGTGGAGTAGACGAAGAAGAAAGCATAGACCAAGCAGCATCCTTTAATAGACTCGTCACAGAAGCCGACCTCGACGCCGCGAAAAATAGACGCATCCGCTGGCTGTCTCAGATCTGCGAGTACTGGCCCCTCCGCCGCCTCGCTGCCATAACCGATGCGGATGTAGAGTCGGTGCTGAAATCATACGGGTCGACCGCTGCGCTCGATAGCACAAAAGGGAGCGCCGAGAAGAAAGGCAGGATTATACTTGCGGGCAGCGGACCTGGACATCCTGATTTACTCACGCGCGCAACGCATAAAGCACTGTTATCCGCAGATGTGATCCTGGCAGATAAACTCGTCCCATCCGGCGTCCTCGACCTAATACCCCGCCGCACACCCGTACATATCGCGCGCAAGTTCCCAGGCAACGCAGAACAAGCGCAGACGGAGCTCCTAGAACTCGGGTTGGCAGGGCTGAAGGCCGGCAAAACGGTATTGCGGTTGAAGCAGGGAGATCCGTATATTTATGGGCGTGGAGGAGAGGAGTATGAGTTCTTTCGAAAGGAGGGCTTTGAGGGCGTCATTGAAGTACTGCCTGGTATAACGAGCGCGTTGAGCGCGCCTATGTTTGCGGGGATCCCGGCTACGCAAAGGGGTGTGAGTGATCAAGTTTTGATATGTACGGGGACAGGGAGGAAGGGGAAACCGAGTGTGCCGCCTGAGTTTGTGGGACGCGGACGGTAGTGTTCTTAATGGCATTGCATCGGATTGAGGCGCTGGTGAAGGATTTAACGACGTGGGAGTCGGATGATGCGATTGTTGTGACAGCGGATGGGGCAGTGGATAAAAGTAGGAAGCTTTGGCCGAAAACTACGCCGTGTGCGGTAGTGGAGAGGGCGAGTTGTCCGGATCAAAGGGTTATTAGGACGACGTTAGAGTTTGTGGCGTTAGCGGTTGAGACTGAGGGAAGTAGACCGCCTGGGCTGTTGGTGTTGGGGAATGCGTGTGAAGCGTTGATGAAGGGGGATGTTGGGAGGAAATGGGTTGTCGAAGAGGGGTTCAAAGGGTTCGAGGAATTTGGCGTGGTGGGTGTCGAGGAGCTTGTTCTAGGTGAGAATAAGGATCGGCCGGAAGGTATTGTGAGGGGTGATAGTTTCGGGAGGGAGTTGAAGGTTGATCTGTAAAGTAATGCCATGTCCTGGTATGTTGTATTTTGCATAGCGCGGGTATAGAAAGGCACCTAGTCCCATCTCGAACTCCATGATTTGCTCATCCCTCATGCTTCATTAACCGTTGCGTTGTCCCAGTAATCCCTCGTCATCCATCCAACCCCAATGTGCCCAATAATCCACCCCTCATTCATAATCTCTCCCCGCCACCCCCGCAACACTCATCCTCAACTGCCTCTGCCGCTGCTGACTCTGCAACCCCAACCTCTCAACCGCATACCCCAATCTCTCCTTCTTCCCCCTCAACGCCTTCAACCTCAGCGCCTTTTCCTCTCCCCCTCCACCTGCACTCATACTCCTCCCCCCTTTCATCAACCTCTCCACACTCCTCTTCTTCCTCAGCCCCTCCTCCCTCCCCTCCAACCGTCCCTCCAGTAACTCGCACCGCGCCACCAGCGCCGCCTCCCGCCTCTCTAGCTTCGATACGTGCATCTCGCAGCGCGCGAGCAGCGTTTCGATGGCGGGCGCAAGTTCGGTGGCGAGGGATTGTTGGGCAGAGTGCAGAGTTGTGGAAGGTGTTAATTCGAAATGCTGGGGCGGGGCAGTTAGTAAAGACGCTTGGTTAACTAAGCAATAAACAAACATTGTTCATCGTATAAATAAACAACCAAATGATATCAAAGACTGATTTCTCGAGGGAAGAAGATAATAAACGGGCACAGGAAAGCATATCACAGAGACGAGACGAGACTACATACCCGTGTACTGCTCAGAACTTTCTTCAGTCTCGGGAAATCGGAAATGCCGGAATCCAGGATGCTGATTGAGGAGTCGAGGAGCGTGAGCGAGGAGCGTAGGGAGGAGACGGATGCGGAGAGGGAGGCGAGGGATTGTGATTGTGAGTTTGAGTTTGATTGGGTGTAGTTGGAGGAGAAGAGCGTTGTTGTGTTGTTGTTGTTCATTTTGACGGTTTTTGGGATGAAAGAATGGAGGAAGCGGGGTTGGTTGTGGTTGTGGTTGTGGTTGTGGGTGGTGGTGGTTTAGGGGAGAGGAGACGCGGCATGTAAATATTGAGGCGCGTTGTTTATTAAGGCTTGGCGCGGATTAAGAAATTGGAGGGGTGGGTTTAGCGTTGATTTACTATTGAAGTAC
>NW_022157385.1:0-24811 GCF_007821495.1 Lachnellula hyalina
CTCCACCTCCACCCCTGCCTTCATCCCCAGAGCCATCTCCATCTCCAAACGTCCTATTTTCAAAGTCTTTGGCGGCATCCGACAGTCTCAAGCCGGCATTGGAAATCTCCCTCATGGTCACCTCATGTTTTGATTCTTCTAGGTCGGCAGTTGAGCTGAAGACCATGGCATTCTCATGTTCTTCAAGCCATCCTGCCAGCTCTCCAATCTCATATTTCACAAGTTCGATTTTGTCGCGAACTTCTTGGCGATTGTACAGTTGGCGAGGCATGGTGATGTCCGCGTTGAAGATTCCGATGCGTATGAAGAAGCTCCAGTAGAGTGGCAAGTCCGCAATCCAGGGAGCAGAGTCCTATTGTTATACATCTGAGCCCAAATATCATCAAGAAACAGTAGGTCCATACGACCAACCTTTCAAACATCAAAGCAGCAGAGAGTTTGATAACAAAAGTCTCACCAAACCCGTCTATCAATGAAATGAAAAGCAGCCACGAGAATCCGTAGCTTTGAGTCAGTAGCTTTGAGGCCTTCAAAGGTTTGGAAACGGGCAGTGATCTACCTCCTTCAGCAAACAAACCCGGCGGCCTGAGAATGTGAACTGACTGATTTTCTCCCGCAAATGAGAAACCGAGAGGATATTCACTCTTCAAAGAAATGGACTGATGTGTATACATGTACAGTCGTGAACATACCGTGATTTACCTTTCACGCATCAAAGCAAGACAAAGAGAGTAAATTCGAGCAAGTCCATCGCATTTCAACATGAGCATGAACATTTCAGGCACTACCCCCTTCAAACTGGCAAAGCAACGAATTGTGGCAAGACTATTCCGCTCCGCCCTTCAAGCTAAAACATGACAAACCAAGACAAATAAAGATTTTATCGACCTATGATCATGAGTATCTCGAAAGTTCTACAATACCTACCTTTCACATCTCCAAAGAACCGGGAACTGGCAGTAGGGTCTTGATTGACTACCTGTAAGCACTATCCCACAAGCAACTACAGATATCCCGAACCTAAAGTATGGGTAGCTACATGAGTGCTCCACATAAGAACCATACCACCTTTATGCATCCCCTACTATCAATCTTGACAAAGCAATCCACCCGCAAACTATCTGTCGCATCAGATCTCTCCTCCATTGCCACCTTGTACGTGGGCGGGCTGTGATATCGAAGCCTTTGATGGGTCGACGTAGCCTTTGGATCTCTTAATCGTCCTTTCAATCTCACACGAATGTAAGGTGCCGAATGAGAGCAGCTGGTGTCTTCCACGGCTATCCGTTTCGATAAGATATATCCATGTTGTCCAATGCATTCAAGGACCTCTCAAAGAATCGATCAATCGTAGCCGCCGCCAACCTGGCTAGCAAACGCAGTGGAGACACTCTTCTCATCATCGTCCAAGCGGCGACCGCTCAACAAGGAACTACTTCCAAAAACACTCCCCGCATCACCGGTCTTGTAATCCGCCATGCGACCACCAGACTCGATGTAGCGCTTCAGACGGTCAGATTGACTTAAGCTAGTCTGCTTCTGCGCATCGCCAAGACCGGCACCTAAGCTAGCACCACCTTGACCAATGCCCTTGCCATCCATCATGCTGCTGGTTGCATCAGTGAGCTCGCTAGCTGCGACAGATTCGCCCGCAATACTCTCCGAGCCACGACCCCTAGCCTTCTGACCATTGTTGCGTCCTCGAGGATCAAGACCAGGCCAAGAATCACCGTTGAAGTTGGAGAACATCTGAGGGTAGGCAGAACCAATCCCAACACCACCAAGAGCAGAAGAATGGACCGAGGAGACGTCGTCAGGGATGTAGCTCATCATAGAGCCAGCATCGAATTCTTGATTGCTCTTACCATTGACTCCAGGATGTCCATTAAATGCCGAGTGAGCCATTTGGTAGCGTTGAGGTCCGCGGTAGGTTGCCTTGGGGCGGCTGAACTGAAGCAGAGAGGTCTGCAGGTTGGAAAGTGGGCCTTCAACGAGACAGTTGCGTTCCTTGAAATGTTGCAGGAGGTAATGCCAAAGTGGGTGCTTGGACAGGACTTTGGGATTACCGAGAACAACAAGTCCGTACTTGGCACGAGTCAAGGCTACATTGAGTCGTCTGGGATCGCTCAAGAAACCGATACCCTGGTGGTCGTTGGAACGAACGCAGGACAAGACAATGAAGTCTTTCTCTCTACCCTGGAAAGCATCAACGGAAGCAACTTCAATCTCCTTGTAGCTCTCCTTCTTGAACGTTCCCGTATTCTGCATAGAGCTGACAACAAATGATCGTTGGCCCTCGTATGGAGTAATGACACCAATGTCTGCAGGCTGAACGCCAGCCTTGAAGAAACGAGTGACAATCTTTTCAACGTTGGAGGCTTCAGTTCGATTGAGGTATGAAGTACCGGAAGCTGAGATTTCTTCGTTGCCGAGATTAGACCAGAACATCATGGGAGAATCGGCAACGGGCCATGGGAAGTCGACATCACGGCGAAGTCTCTGCGCCATGGTAACACCATTCTGAAGCGAGCCCTCGTAAAACATGTTCGACGGGAACTCGGAAAGACAAGGATGCATACGATACTGGACGTTGAGGCGAATAGGGTGCTCGCGCAGAATGACCAGACGTTCGAAGAGGGATTGGTTGAGACCAGCTTTGGCAGCCTTCTTATTCATTATGACTGGACCCAACTGCTGATGATCTCCAACCAACACAACTTGTTTGCATCCAAGAACCAATGGAATCATGCATTCTGGCTCGGCTGATTGGGTGGATTCGTCGATCAATACAGTTCGAAACTTCATCTTGGCGAGGCGAGGATCACCAGCTCCAACGCAGGTACAGCAAATGACATCTGCGTTGCTCAGAATCTCACGCTCTGCAGCGCGGGTCAGAGTCTTGAACTTCTTTTCATCCTGGCTGGACAATTCGCCAAGTTCGCTCTTCAGCTGGGAGAGCTTGGTCAGTTCGAGATTGCTATCATTCATGCGAACCTGCTCGTGAAGAGAGAGGAAGCCAACTGAAGATTCAACATCCTCACGCGACTTGGCTGTCAGACGAACGACCTTCAATCCAGTACGGTGTATACGCTCGCAGAGCTGATCAACCGCAACGTTGGATGGTGCACAGACAAGGACTTGACCTCCGTTGACTTTGGCAAGATGGTAGATGATGGTGGCTGATGTGACTGTCTTTCCGGTTCCAGGTGGGCCTTGAATCAGACTGAGAGGCTTCTGGATGACACTCTTGACAGCATTGATTTGACTACTGTTCAATTCAGGAAGACCAGGAACACTGAATTTCTTGGGCATCTGAATCTTCATAGGGGCTGCCGCGACTTCGTGGCCGAGAAGCTTGTGGAATATGTATCCAGAAACGCTCATCTCGTCAACAGCGAAAGTCTTCATGGCGAACTGCATGCGATCATACGAAGTGGCCTTCCAAACGTAATCGGCTGAGAAGTTGTGGGTACATTCCGTAGGTACAGACTTGTCGTTGCCAACCTTTCGCAGTTCGATCGTGACCTCGTCAGATTGGTTGTTTGGAATCTTAATGACATATCCCACACCCTCCCAAACTGGTCGTAGCTCTCCCTTATACTTCAGGCGCATTTCATCACCAACTGCAAGCTTGACATCTCCTAACTCAATCTTGGGAAGAACAAAGCTGGCTAGATGCTTGTTGTTGAGACCATAATCCCATCGAATGACCAAACCATCCTCAGATTGAGCTTCCTTCAACTTGCGATCGTAGTCTGCCTCGATCTTGACAAGGGGGCCAAAGACATTCTGGTACTGGTATGCATCATCGTATTTCAAGAGAACAGGAGCTGGCTCGTCATCGATTCCAGCGGCCTTCTCCAGATCAGCAATGGTAGCATTCGCATTGTCCTTCCACATCTCCTCCAGCTTTGCGATGTTTGGCGGGGTCAAATGTCTCGCACGAAGCTGCTCGGCATCTGTAGGCACTGATACAAGCCAAGGCAAGAATGAGCGATCTTCGATTAGTGGTTGCCATCTTGAAATATCCCAACTCATATCCTTCGAGGACGGTGCAGAGGCGCAAGGTTGGCGACAGAGGAGTACAACAACCGTGTCGGATTTTGCAGGAATGAACCCAAGCAAGAACACATTCTTTGTACCACAGTTGTAACATTCGAGGACCGTATCTCCGAGCGTGGAAAGCGGATGAAGCTGGACTTCCTTGTGTCGCGCGCGGACCAGATGGTTGACGATGTGGGAAGAAGTGGCGTTTCCTCGAGCACTGCAGAACCACTTGCTACATCCTAGACACTTGACGACGCAACTTGGGGAATGGATGCCACAGTATCTGTACCAATTAGTTTTGCCGTGATCCGTTTGTCGGAGGAGAGAACTTACGCGCAAGCATGTGCTGGAAGTTCCTTCTCGTCCTCCACTCCTCTGAGACCCAAAGTCTTCATTCCCTCCACTGGCATACTCGCCAGGCTCTCGGAATCATCATCGTCAAAAACTTCAGTCTCGTTGTCATCGTCGTCGTTCCGTCTCCTAGTGGGACCTAGACCACCACGTCCTCCATATTGGCCGTAAAGAAGGCTCTCGTCCGGGTCGATATTGGAGAGGTCGTCGGCGCCAGCGTTTATTGCAGCGGCAGAGTCGGAAATGAGATGGTTCCCGAGGTGGGTGAAAGCGCCTTCCATTGTAGGGATGAGGATTGTTTTGACTGCTAGAGGGAAGAATATGATTAGTTAGTCCAGGACGATTAGAACAGGGAGAAGAGGAAGAATAGAGTGCAACCGGCCGTGGAAAAGGTAAGGCGTCGGCAGAGAGGAGAAGATGGTGGCACTGGAATGGGGTTTCCTTACTTTTTTGGATTTGAATTTGTTCAGCAGCCTCGCCTTCGCCTTGTTTGGTGGGTAGGCGTGGCGCGAAGAAAGAATTTTGTTACAGACGCGCCCGTTCGTCCTCAAGTCATTATCGATACAGCACGAGGTTCTGGGCAAGTTGGAATTCTTGCGCAGATGCTTTTCCTGGTGAGGGTGTTGTATTTGTATCTTCGCGGTGGTGGTGGTGGTACAGGTGGTGGTGGAAGAAAATGTTGGTGTTGCAGGTGGATTGAATGTGGGATGCAGAAGAGCCGCCCGCCCAGGGGCGGAATGTGTAGCGCGGGCGGGCAAAACCTTGTCAGAGTTTTATATTTTATATTTTTATTATATCGAAGAACTTCAATCTTTTGCGCCGACAGCTCTACACAATTATGAATGTAAGTATCTCACTCCTACTTGGTATTACGTGACGGGGAAACAGATTGACAACAAAACCTACACCAACCAAAATATACTGATTGCAACTGCTCCCGTATACAAACTTCATAGCTAACCTGCCGCAGCGCAAGCAAGCCCGCCAACGAAAGGACTACCTTTATCGACGGGCCCTCACCCTCCAGCAAGCAGAGATTTCAGAGAAGAGAGCAAAGCTACGAGCCTCTCTAGCCTCCGGAAAACCATTAGATGCTGCGATTGCCAACGACAAGACGCTGCGGGAGGATTACAAGTACGATGAATCAAGACCCGATTTGACGGCAAATGAGGAGCTTGATTTGGACGATGAATACTCTCAACTGTCTGGAATTGTTGATCCACGAGTGCTCGTAACAACCTCAAGAGATCCTTCCACCAGACTATCCTCCTTTGCCAAAGAAATCCGATTACTGCTACCAACATCGATACGACTAAACCGAGGAAATTTGATTCTTCCAAATCTCGTACAATCTGCACAGGCGTCGGGACTTTCAGACATTATTCTGCTACATGAACATCGAGGCACACCGACGGCTTTGACTCTTTCGCATTTCCCACATGGTCCTACAGTGTCATTTTCCCTGCACAACGTTGTCCTACGCCATGATATCCCCAACAGCTCCAGAGGGACCGTCTCGGAATCATACCCACACCTGATTTTTGAAGGCTTCACATCTCGGTTGGGACAACGAATGGTCAAGATATTAAAGCACATCTTCCCACCAAAGGAAGCCATTACGAACAAGACAAAGCTGGGTAGCAGAGTGGTAACCTTCAAGAATATTGAAGATAGCATCGAGGTACGGCATCACGTCTTTGTGAAAACGTCGTATCAGAGTGTCGAACTGGCAGAGGTTGGTCCAAGGATGACGATGAGGTGTTTTGAGATCAGGGGTGGAACGTTGGAGAACAAAGATGGCGATGTGGAGTGGCGGTTGAACCAGTATACCAGGACCAGTCGAAAGAAGGATTATTTGTGAACTAGGAAAAGTTATTGCTGTTTAGCGCGGAGTTGGGGATAAAATGTACCTGGCTGAGTTACCAGCCTCGCAGAATTTCTACGAGTTCCATCCAGCCTTCGATCATTTCTTTGACGTACGGTACAACCCAGACTGTGAGAATTACTCGGTGTGCTTCGTCGAGCATGGGAAAAAAGATTGGGAGAGCAGTGAAGAGATGCATGGATATTCTTTAGTGAGGAAGTCAACGGGGCCATTCCTCCATCCTGACCTATTTCATCGTTCACTTTCCTTTGACTTCTCATGCTTCAAATGGTATGCTGGGGAACACGCAAGCCATGGGTATAGGTACAGCACATATGTCGATGCTGATGCTCCTTTGTGTTTGTGTTTCCCTGCTGCATAGTGAGGGCAAACAACTCACACTCTGGTTTCATCTGTAAATGCATGTTTATAGATCCGACACCAAGGATCTAATACCACAAACTGTTTGGCTGGTACATACATACTTACAGATGTATTTCTCGCAAGCAAGTGCATACGTAACAGATTTGACTGGGGGTTTATTGCATAACCCGGAAGGGCTCGATATCATCTGGTCGACATCATACTCGGTACATTTGCCTACATGACTACGGCTCTTGATCTAACAACACCACACCACTGCATCAATCATGTGCCTGCATCTAAATATAAAAACAGAATACGAGTAAATCCCTGTAATTAATTATATACCCACGTGATGGGCTAGATCGTGGGGTTCTCCACTACAGGCCCTCGAGACCCTTATCTGAAGAATGGCTTGCCTTACGATTGGCTTAGCGAGTTACCAACAACTGCAACTGTGTCTTTCATCCCACTGCTGACAGCCATACTTACAGCCTCGTGCATAAATCACATTTACCTTGCAATAATTACCTAATTAGCTAGGTATATCTTCATATTAGTACCGTGTGGATGTCTCACAGCAATCATCTGGCCCCAATCAGCGCAAATGCACAACGAAGAGCTGTAACGCCCGTCTCCCCATCCAGGACTGTCTCCCTCGAACCAAAGCACAACGGTACCTCCGAGGAAGAAGATCCCCTTCAAACCCTCCCGGACGACGACGATTACAGCGATTGGGACGTCGACGTCGATAACGAAGGCAAAAACATAGATATGGACGACCGACGCCCCCCTCTCCACCGGCCGATGGATGGGCGCTCTCATCAACCTCTCCTACGCAAGGACTCTGATCTCGAAGCACGCGGGCGTAGTAGAGGAAGTGGTTATAATTCTCCCGAACCTCCAGAACGGCCGCCCACATTCTCGAGGCGATCTACCATGCGTAGCAGGAGTCCGGACACACAGGCGAAGCTGGCAACGAAAAAAAAGTATACATATGCTGCCTTTTTTCTAGGTCTGAGCTTGGTCAGTTTCGTTGTTCAGACCGAGACGGCGGTTTATATCCAGCATGAGATGGGGTGGAATAAGGCGTATTGTATGCTGTGAGTCTTCCTTGCGTTCCTCTCTCTGGAAAGCCAAATACTGACTATCTGCCTCAGATACCTAACACATGGCTCTTGGTCCTTACTATGGCCTTTCCAACTCCTCTGTCTCCGCCTCCAAAAATGGAACATGCCCTGGCATACCTTCTGGCGCCGACACGTATACCTCGTTCGAACTACAGCCCAAATGGTGGAGTTACAAGACCTCTCTATCCCCCGCGGCCAACACTCTCCAGTCCCATACATGCTGCGCAAAACTGCGCTGGTTACTTGCGCCCTAACAGTTGCAGGAGGTTCTTGGTACGTAGCTGTCAATATGACCTCGCCATCAGATCTCACAGCCATCTACAATTGCTCCGCATTCTTCGCCTATGCTTTCAGCGTCCCTATGCTGAAAGAAAAACTCCGCTTCGATAAATCCTTCGCAGTAATAGTGGCTATTGCAGGCGTTTTAATTGTAGCGTACGGAGACTCAACACCAACCAAACATGGTGGGAAATCTGGAGGCTCGGTAGGTGGAGGAGAGGAAAAAGAAGCTAGTAATCGAGTACTAGGGAATCTTATAATTGGTGTGGGGAGCGTGTTATACGGGTTCTACGAAGTCCTATATAAGAGACTTGCATGTCCACCGGAAGGAACAAGTCCAGGGAGAGGAATGATCTTTGCCAACACTTTCGGCTCCTTAATCGGCTCGTTCACGCTCCTAGTTCTATGGATTCCGCTTCCCATCCTACACTTCACAGGCCTAGAGAGATTCGAATTACCACATGGGAACACAGCCTGGCTCCTCCTGATCTCTGTCCTCTCCAATGCGACGTTTTCGGGCAGTTTTCTCGTACTCATCAGTCTCACTTCGCCCGTGCTCTCCAGCGTCGCTGCACTCCTCACAATATTCCTGGTCGCGATCGTAGACTGGTTATGGACCGGCGTTCCTTTAGCTCCTGCTGCGATTGCCGGGGGGATTTTAATTATAGCGGCATTCTTACTTTTGAGTTGGAGTACGTTTCGGGAGATGACCGAGGACAGAAGGAAAAAGCAGGTTGATTTGAGTGAGAGTGATGATAGTGATAAGGATTCAGATGATTAAGTGATTTGTGCCATGGGTTTGGTAATTTGCATTGTATTAATTGGGATCGACAGGTCGGCGTTTTCATCCAATGCATTTAGATAAATACGGGGTGGCTGTTTGTGATACTAGAAGGGAAGGAGGCTGAAGCTTGGATATACCCTTTGTTTAGACTTCCGCCACTATTCTATCATTCTCCAATGTTGTTCACCACTCATTGTGCTCGCCCAGTCCGTTTACGGTCTATTCCAATTAGGTAGTCCCTCTTCTGCACCTGTCTCTACTTTCTGGCCGGAGGTGATGTATTGATTAAGAGTATGCGGAAATTCGTTATGCGGGGTAGTCTCGTCTTACCAACCAAGTGGGAAGACTTGAATTACACCAAGCTGACTACACATGCTCCAAACAAGTGTCAATTGCGAAAAGAACATCCACTATCTATCTTGATTAAACTCCAAGCATGTGTGATTTTTCAGCTGATAAAGCTCATGGCTCATCTTCGAAGGGCGGCTCTTTATGCTTTGTCAGTCTCGGAGTTGTGGGTTCTTTCTCTCATTTGGTACTCCGTGTTGCTCTCCTAATCGTTCTTCAACATCGTAATCCGGATTAAAGATCATCACCAAGGATTGGAATAATAGAATTCAAAAAGGGAACATATAACAGGGGTCACTCACTGTATCTATCTTCTATATCATTCACAACTCAAACAGATTCAAACACCATCTCTCTTCCATCATGCTTATTCTAATCGCTGGAATCACTGGAACTCTTGGCCAACGCCTGGCTAACGTTGCCATCTCAAGAAGAATCTCAATCCGAGGTCTAGGTCGCAATCCCGACGCCCTCAGCCCCGAACTTTCTCCCCATCTTGAAGCATTCATAAAAAGCACCTCATACTACGACATCCCCGCTCTCGAAAAAGCAGTCAGCGGAGTCGATGCAGTCATTAACGCCTACGCACTAGTCCCAGTATTAGACCTTGACGGTCACCTCCTCCTTCTGCGCGTGGCCGAACGCGCCAACATCAAGATATCCATCGCCTCGTCCTGGAGCCGCGATTGGACAAATCTCAAGTTCGGAGATTTCGAGCACTACAATAACCATATTGCGTTCGAGCACCAGATCGCAACTACTCGATCCATCCGCCCTGCCTCCGTGCTCACTGGCCTGTTTGCTGATCTCTTCTATACACCGTATGGACCTGGGGGCTTCGACACGCGTGCTGAGAAGCCACGCATGAGGTACTGGGGCGCTGATGACGCCGGCGCCACCGACAAATGGCCGTGGAGCACGCAGGCCGATGCAGCGGAATACACGATCGACATGCTGCTCCACGGCAAGGGGGTCCGAGCTGGAGAAGGCGGCTTCTCCAGGATCCGTTCCGGAACGACTACTGTACGGGAACTCGCTGTAATGTATGAGAGAGTTCATGGAGTTCAGGTGGATGGTACGAGAGAGGGGAGTGTGGAAGAGCTTGAGGCGGAGCTAGCTAGGCTGAGGTTGTTGCAGAAGGGGAGGGCGGCGTATATTGAGTATATGTGGGAGGCGGCGGCGGTGGTTGCTAGTAAGGGATTGTGGGAAAATCCAGATGTTACGCTTCTGGAGCAGTTTAGGAAGCCGACTTCTCTGGAGGAATATTTTGAGGGTGAGAAGAACAAGGTGTAGGGTATTAAGTGGATTATGTTTTCTTTTCTTTTAAAGGCCGACGACTAGAGTTCTTTTCGTAGGAAAATAAAATGAGCATCTTTCATCTGCTTCGGCGTGTAGTGTGTACCTAATTGATGTGTTGTGATGTCCACCGGTACAGTATTACCGCTGCGTCGAGGCCCCTGAATCTTACCCCGCATTTAGCGTGTCAGCTCCATAACCATAGGGCTGACCCCTCAACTATAGGGGCTTCTGGCGAATATCAACCTGGTCCCAGATGGTTTACCAGAACCCCCCAGATCAAATCCAAACATTTTTCTACCTATAATGTTGACCTTATGTTGAAACTAGGCCAGAGAGTATTTGAATCAAATCAAATTGTAATGTGAAACTCCATCATCATCATCATCATCATACATCTCGTTAATACTAACACAATCTCCCAAAACCATCACTTGTCCTCCTCCTTCTTCCCACCACCCAACATCCCACCCACATATCCGCCCGCACCTTTCACGCCATCTGTCAGTGTACCCCCAGCCGCCTGAGCACCACCGACAACACCCTGCCCAGCACTCTGCGCACCGTTCGCAATGCCCGCCCCGGCGCCCTGAGCATTCTGGATCACAGGATCCGTCACACTCGATGCAGGACCACCGTACGAGCCCGTGCCGCTATCATCCTTCCCTCCACGCTCCGCTCGGTTGATGCCCTCTTTGGACGTCAAGTTCCCAATGGGCGCCAAGAGACCATTCTTTCCCACTTGGTTCCCGATCAGATTGTGGACGTCGTCTTGGATCTGGTCCACTTGTGGGATACCGGTTACTTTGGCCTTGTTGAGGGTGTCTGCACTTGATGTTAGTATATGCTATGCATAGTTCAGTGAGAAGGTAGGGGGGAAGTCACCTTTGGTGGCGTAGGAAGCTTTGTTGTCTGTTCCGAACCATTTGAGATATTGGTCTTCGATCCACGGCATCCATTTTTCGTATTGGTCGTTGTAGGCTTCTTTGGCCCATTCCGTGTATGTCTGCTTCTTCTTCTGCTCGTCTGAGAGGCCGTCGTAGATTTGCTTCTTTTGTTCCTCGGTGTGTTCTGGGGCTGAGGCTGAGCCCAGGCCGGTTGCGTTTTTGATAGCTTCCATTATTGATTTCTTGGGTCAATGTGTGATAAGTTAGATATTCTTCAAATGATGATAAGGAGCAGCTTCAACCTCAATATTCTAGAGAGATGATCATTTCTTATAAACATGTGGCCGTGCTTTCAGGTTTTTGTGGCTGATGATTATGACGTATCTTGATGTCTAAGAAGCCTGTTTCTGTAAATTGTGGTTCTTCGGTTGGTCTTTACATGGTCACAGGGATAATAGCAGGGTTTGAAATAACATCGCATTGTAATAAAATCATTGATTACTTGCTAAATCTAAAACAAATTTAGTAGGTACACAAGGCAGGTTTTTATGGTTTTCGTAGGTAGAACGTGAAAGGTGGATTTCAAGAAAAGTCACGTGTGTACTGAGAAGTTCGCTTGAATCAGGGGAAGAGAAGAAGGATTGACATTGAGTGCAGTTCTTAAATAAATAATAACATAGTCGCAATGCTTCTTAATTTGACGGAAGATCAAAGTCTTCAACCACGAGGCCCTCTACAGTAGATTAGGGTTTAGACCCATTGAAAGCTTATGCAGTAACTCGAAGACAGAAACTCGAATCAAGTAAACACTAAATATATCTTCCAGTTGATACACCTACTCAGTAAAGCACGTTTTTCTCCCACACAGACCTTGCGGTGAAACATCAACATCCGAATCAAAGATAACAGGACAGTTATGATTAGAAAGTCGTAGGAAAGAATGGCCCCCCAGCATACGTAAATGGTTTGTTTAACGAAGTTTCACGGAGCCCCTTTTCCTATACGGTATGCGATGAAACAGTGCAAACTCCATATTCCGGCCTGCATAAAACACGCATCTTGACAACCACGAGCGCCGCGAAACAAGTCATGAAAGAGGTCTTGTAATCTGCAGGAAAATCTTCTAGTTATAGGAACTTTCAATTCCTTCAGGATCATAATGAGGTAGAATGACTACGTGAATTAAGGATTTCATGATACATGTAAAGGCAGAGAAAAAGTATAAGAGTCGACACATCCACTGGCTCAGTGATTTAGTCCACATCATCAATCAATTCTTCATCAACATCTATCTCTACACTCTACTCAATTCAAATCAAATCACAAATCAAGTATTCCAAACTCCAATCTTCCCTCACTAAAATCAAGATGCGCGCCTCAATCATCATCCTCGCCTTGTGCTCATCGCTAGCCATCGCCTTCCCACCATTTGCACTATCTGATCGCGACCTTGTACTTGCTGGTCGAGGTGCCTGCGTAAGCCTCTCCCACCCACTTCCCCTCATCTTACTACATACATTAACCTAATGATTTTCTTGTTTAGGATTGCAACGAGGATGGTTGTAGTGCCAGTTCGGCAGCATGCTGTGCCAACGGAACTTGCTAGAGAATGTTTCAGGGGAGCAGAGGACGAGATGGATGATTCAATATCTACTGTGAAGGGCTAGATGTTGTAGTATAAATTGGTCGGGGATTAGAGCTGAACTCCTGGCGAGAAGGCATTGTGATATATATAAGCTTGTATTAGGATGGAAGATCTCGAGTTCTTTGGACATGAATAATAGACAATCAGCTGAAATGCAAATATTTGATTGGCTAAAACACTAATGTTCTGCGAAAGTTACTTAATAATTAAACAGATAAAAGAATGCTTAATATTTGCAAGGCGACTTATCAAACCAGACTTGACACTTTACCAAGGTGAACAGGAGTCACTTTATATAACATATTAGAAGAAGTATATGCTAGTATAGCGAGGGGAAAAGACTACCTGGGTAGGCACAATATAGTCTTTCTGAATTACACGTTATAGATTTGCAAAATTCAAATTTGTGCTGATATACAAGCGGATATATAGTAATATACTGCTCTCAGGAACGAAAGGTAAAAGAGAGTAAGATGCAACCGAATCCAATATATTTTATAAGAAGTGTTTATTATTTCTAGATTAGGTGGTTGACGTTGATACCCCTAGCCCCTATTTGATGCCTTGGTCCGTGTCCGTGTCAAGCTCAGACAGTGGCGCAAATACCGCCGCTCTCTTTCCTGCGCCTCGAGCCCAATCCTCTCATCTGCATCAAAAATGTCAACAGAAACCTCCCCTCTCAATCCAGAGCCGACAGACCCCGTCGATGAATACCTCGACCAGGAAAGGCGAAAGAAGAGAGATCCTCTCTACCTCCTCGTATTCTACTCCCTTTCCCTCGCCGTCTCGATTGGCGGATTCGCCTGCGCAACATGGGGATACATAATCGTAAGGACTGCGTCCTTCGACGAATACAGCAAGCAGGAAATGCGGGATAGCTACGAGAAATACTTTATCGGTATGGAGAGCGTCTGGATCCTGCTAGGCGTGAATGTCATCTGGACCGCGCTCAATCTGCGGGCCGCGTTCAAGGGAACCAACAATGAGCTATGGCCCATCAATATGGTGTACGACTTTGGGATATGGGGCATGTTGATCGCATTCGGGGTTTTGAATATGGTTGAAGCGCTCTGGGACAGGAACCTGTGTAGTGGGCATTGGCAGAATGAGGAGCTGTATAATAAGTGCGACATTGAGATGTTTAGGCTCTTGGTAGTTGAACTGGTGGCTGTGAATCTAGGTATTCTGGCTGCGTAAGTCCTGGACTCGAGGCCCAAGATCCCAACCTACTAACAGGAACGTCTTAGGGTCCTCCATTTCATCCTCCTAGTTGCTAGATGCTGTACCCAGGGACGCCGGAACGATATCACCATGGCTCGGTTGCTGAAGGCTCGGATCCGTGAAGAAGAGTATATACTATTGGGACTAGTAGAAAGGAGGGCACAACTCCTGCATGAAAACGAGGCATTGGAGACAGGGGCGGGATTTGATAGGCCATTACCTCCTGTTCCCGTGGAAATAATTGACGGGGATATCGACAACGTCCGCAATGGCAGTGTGGAAGAGGATCTTATAGATATGGCAGCCGAGGATAGGCCTACCCAAGCTTCTCGAGTAGATGTCGATGTCGAGGCCAGTGTTGTGGATTCTGTTCCAGGCGTCCAAAACACACCACCAACCCCAACCAAGTCGACTTGATATCAAAAATATAGATTGTCTACTACATGGTCCATCTTGAGAAGCGACCTTACGTGATATTTTTTTCATAATGGGACTTTCCAGTGGCTTGTTTAGCTATAATTATCCTATCTGTGGCTCGAAACCCACCAAGTTCGCCGAAGCAATATTAGGACCCCATCCATACTAAAAATTATCTGTAAGAATATTTCTATACTCTTTGCTGATGGTTGACTCGTGATTACAGGACACATTAGAAGTTTTTCCAGAGGCAGAGATGGAGGAAGAGCTAGCCAATACATTTGTGAAGCGACTCTGTGAATTTGGATTTACAATCTCAGTTGGTCGACCCCGCATTTACCCCACTACCCCTCGATTACCAATATAGCAACTTGAGATCCCGATCCTGCAACATTCCCAAGTAAGAACAATCGTCTCCAAGCTTTACTTTTCGTTCGCTAATCAGATTAAAGAATCACGTCTACTCAATATGGCTTCGTATTCGATTCTCGTCCTCCCCGGCGATGGCGTTGGTCCCGAAATCATACCCGAGGCTATCAAAGTCCTTGATCTCATCTCAGCTCACTCAAACGTCAAATTTAACTACGAAACAGCTCTGATGGGTGGTTGCAGCATAGATAAACATGGCGTAGCACTCACAGACGAGGTCCTTGAACTTGCAAAGAAAAGTGATGCAGTGCTATTTGGAAGTGTTGGAGGGCCGAAGTGGTAAGCTGGAACCTTGCAGTTCTGGTGCGACTGAATATTGATGAGCAATGGATAGGGGAGCAGGCAAAGTCCGCCCCGAACAAGGCGTCCTCACCCTGCGCAAAGAACTCAACGCCTTTGCTAACCTACGTCCCTGCCGCTTTGCTTCCAAATCACTCACTGATCTCTCCCCGCTAAAACCCTCTATCATTGAAGGGGCAGACTTCATGATTGTCCGCGAGAACTGCGGCGGTGCTTACTTTGGCACCAAGATTGAAGAAGACAACTTTGCTTCTGATCCTTGGCAGTATTCAAGAGAGGAGGTAGAAAGAGTTGCGCATGTCGCTGCTGCACTTGCATTACAACACGACCCACCCCAGCAGGTTATCAGCTGTGACAAGGCAAATGTGCTTGCGAGCAGCAGGCTTTGGAGGAGGGTTGTAAGTGAAGTGTTTGCAAAAAGTTATCCGCAGATCAAGTTGAGCCATCAGTTGGCAGATAGTGCGGCGATGTTGATGATGAAAGATCCGCGGAGCTTTAACGGGGTTGTGCTTGCGGACAACACGTGGGTTGCGAATAATTTCTGGTGGTGATGTACTGACGATGGGCAGATTTGGGGATATTTTGTCGGATATTAGTAGCGTTATTCCTGGGTCTCTTGGGCTCTTGCCTTCTGCTTCGCTGTCAAGCACCGGGAAGGACTCGAAGACTGTAGGAATCTATGAGCCTATTCATGGGAGTGCTCCAGATATTGCTGGCAAAGGCAAGTGACCCACCACCCAAGAACTAGTTAACTGACTCTTTCTCCAAGGCATTGCAAACCCCATCGCAACGATTCTGTCAGCTTCAATGATGTTGAGATATTCGTTCGGCCTTGTGTCAGAAGCTGAAGCGATTGACCGAGCCGTCAAGAAGGTCCTCGATGGCAAGAATATAGGGGGATTGGAAATCAGAACGCGGTAAGTTGTACACTATCAACTTCCTGCATTCTTTTACGAACCTCTGCAGCGACCTAGGCGGCACGGCTGGGACTGTCGAGATGGGGAAGGTGGTTAGGGAGGTTCTCCACAGTATCTTGCAGCGAAGCTCCCCAGGAGAGGCACAGTAGCGACGGCTGCAGCGCCTTCCAGAACAATATGCACGTAATACGGAGGTACAGTACGCCGCCGGCTAAGAGTTGACGGCATTGATCGGATTGGTGCCCTCACTCCTGTCACTGACAGCTTCTCGGATTCTTTCTATTTACACATTTGACTTTAAGCTACTGTATGTTTTCGAACATGAAGAGCCTAGGCTAGGTAGTTAGGAAATGAAGCCGCAGATTTTACGCGGCTATAGTCGGCTTTGAAGTCCTGGTTTTCTTCTGATTTTGAGCGGCTGAAAACGGAGCCGCACAAAGCTGGTGGCGTTGTTAGCTAGGATCACTTTTCAACACTTGTGTTGCCTGGTTGAGGCAAGACTTCGAGTTCTCTTGGCATGCATTGCTAACGGTTCGTATAAATAACACGGAACTTGGTGACCTGACAATATCGGCGAGAGATCACACGAGTACTCAGATAATACTGGTATAGCAATATTGGAAGACAACAATTCGGCGCTTCTTTGTTCAGCTCTGGCGCTTCTTCCTTCAGTTCTGACTCGCTTTCTAGAAATTTTCTCTTCCTTCTGGAGTTCTTCTAGAAGCACCAGAAGGAATGATCCCCGCTAATCGACGGCGCCACCGCGCCACGGCGCACTTAATCATGCAGCGCAGCCTAGCCTGCAGCGAGCATCCGCTATAGAAAACCGCATGTTACATGACTACATCGTAAATTACCTTCTGTATTCTGTACCTCTAGCAGCAGATTTGGCGGTATTACGAAGTATTATTGTTTACTTCGTTTAGAAATGCGAGCCTTGCGAAGTCATCTGGAATCGACTCAAGCCTTTAGAAGAAGGTGCTGGTCTTTCGGCGCTCGCCAAGATCATATATTTACGTAGTCAGCATACTTGGCATCACTTGGCATTTGCAAAACTGAGTCGATATATCAGTCCTTATTCGTTCTTTCTCGGTGGTGGCTCTAGCGACTGTTACAAAGACTCAGGGTTGTGGTTGATCTTAGCTAAAGTCGTCACTAGCCATCTTCAAGCTTCGACGGACTTTTTCTTCGCTCCCGGATTACCTCCTATCTCAGGCTTAATTTATGGAGATCGCGGTAACTGGTAAATATAGACTATGTAATCGCTATCTCACTGACTCTCACACCCCAACCACCAAGAAGAAGAACCCCTCTATCTTCCAGAAGAAAATACTTTATTCGGCGGCGGCGGATTCCTAGCCTGGCCCTCCCTGCCTGACTCTCAGACTCGGACTCGGACTCGTAAGATCTTACCATTATTACCTACAGGGAAACAATGACCACTCAAATGAAGAGTAATTATCTCTGTCATCATCAAAACCAGTTAGCAGCTTCAACCTGCCGGAGTAACGTTCCCTAATAGGCGCCCACCTTGATCTGCATGCAGCCTCGGGTCGGGCCCCATTAATCAATCTCATTGCTATAAACAACTCGGCCCTCCCTGAGGTCCAGCCTGACATTATCCTCTCGTTTCAGCATTGAACTCGACCAGAAATCAAGATGCCCGAACATGAGATGCAAACAGCAGAGCTGCATGAGCAGGTTGTGGAGCAGGAGCTTGCGAACAGGGAAAAGACCTCAGTCAACCCTGACAAGGTCAACCTCGACCTGGGCTTTGCGCAACCGGTTGCAGATGAGAAGAAAGCCATTGAGTCTCCTGTGTACGACTCGGAGACCGCTTACTCGGACACTCCTGATGACGAAGAGCCAAATGAGCACGAAAAAGTTGTTTTGAGAAGAAGTGCGTACATCTAACAATATATCACTGGACGCAATTCTAATAACTCGCAGTTGGCGAAAGTCTGCCAGTCGCAGCATGGCTGGTCGCCATTGTCGAGCTTTCTGAGCGCTTCACATACTACGGTTGCCAAGGTCTATTCCAAAACTACATCCAGAAACCACTGGATGGAAGTCTGGGACGAGGTGCATTAGGACAGGGTCACCAAACTGCCACTGCTTTAACGACGTTTTTCTCGCTTTGGTGTTACGGTAAGCTTCAAAGCCTCTCACTCGGTATAGATCACCACTGATGTAATAAAGTGACTCCAATCTTCGGTGCCATTGTTGCCGATCAGTACCTAGGCAAATATTGGACCATCGTCTGGTTTGGATGTGTCTATGTCGTTGGTCTTCTCATCCTATGGGTAACGGCTCTACCTGCATCCCTCGCAAATGGCGCAGGAATGGGTGGTTTCATTGCAGCTATTCTAATTATCGGTATTGGAACCGGTGGTATTAAATCAAACGTCGCTCCTTTGATTGCAGATCAATACACCCGGAAGAAGATGGCCGTCAAGACTCTCGTCAAGACTGGCGAGCGAGTCATCATCGACCCTGCCGTCACGATCCAAAGAATCTATCTAGTATTCTATTGCTGTATCAACCTGGGATCGCTGTCCCTGATTGCTACGCCTTATATGGAGCGTGATGTTGGATTCTGGTCCGCTTTCCTGATGTGTTTCTGCATGATGATTGTAGGACTC
Organism: Lachnellula hyalina; assembly: GCF_007821495.1. Taxonomy (NCBI): domain Eukaryota; kingdom Fungi; phylum Ascomycota; class Leotiomycetes; order Helotiales; family Lachnaceae; genus Lachnellula; species Lachnellula hyalina. The sequence continues at coordinate 18,921 of NW_022157385.1, forward strand.
ATTGTCGTGGTCCTAGGCCGGAAGTTCTATATCGTGCGACCACCTCAGGGCTCCGTCATCACCAACGCCTTCAAGGCCATCGGCATTATGATCAAGAACCGCAACATGAATGCACCCAAGCCATCCTACCAAGAGGAATTTGGCCGCACAGGCGCGGTATACCCATGGGACGATCTATTCATCGACGAGCTGAAGCGTGCACTGGTTGCTTGCCGTGTCTTCCTCTTCTACCCCATCTACTGGTTGGTGTATGGTCAGTTCTCCGGAAACTTCGTCTCGCAGGCCGGGCAGATGCGTCTCCATGGCATCCCCAACGACTTGCCGCAGAACTTCGACCCGATCTCTATCCTCTTCTTCGCACCTATCATGGATCGTCTGGTATACCCCCTGTTACAGAAACATCACATCAAGTTCCGTCCCATCGCCCGTATCACCTTTGGCTTCATCATTGCCTCGACATCTATGCTTTACGCAGGCGTTCTGCAACATTTCATCTACAAACAGGGGCCATGTTATGACAAGCCGCTTTGCGATGCTAGTCTTGTCAACGGCGTGAATATCGGAAACAATATCCACATCGCGATCCAAGTCCCAGCATACATGCTCATCGGTATCTCCGAGATCTTCGCGTCCGTCACAGGTCTCGAATACGCATACATGAAGGCTCCTCCTAGCATGAAGTCTTTTGTGCAATCCATGTACCTGCTCACCAACGCCTTCGGGTACGCTTTGGGAGAGGCGTTTACGCCGCTTGTGGGTGATCCACAAGTCGAGTGGTTGTTCGTGGGTCTTTGTGTGGGCAGTTTCTGCGTAGGTGTGGTATTCTGGATCTTGTATCGTTCGTTAGACAAGTTAGAGGACGAGATGAATAGTTTAGATGCGAAGCATGACGAGCTGGAGCACAAGCATGAGCTAGAGGCAACGGGTGTGGATATGCCTGTTAGTGGGGATGCCCACAGGGTTAATCAAAAGGCCGAGTAGAGTTGGAAGCTAAAAGTATATTAATGTGTGATGAGAGATAATTGACGCATGATGAATGGCTAAACCAAGACTTATTGATTTTTCACTCCACGTGAGACTTTCCGTGACTGCTTCTTTCATACCCGATATAAGCGTTTCCGATTCAATGCCTCTTGTCTTATTGTGCGCTATGGCCTTAGGACCAAATAACCTACATGAAAGACAGTACCAAGTACGAGAGTAGTACCTCCACTGTCTATCACTCAATGTGCAAGGGGGGCAATTCATTAAGCATCGATTCGGAAACTCAGAGTCAGGGCCTTGACAATGCACTGAAGAGTACGAGCCTTGGAGGAGAGGAAAGGGATTTGAATGACAGGATCAAGAACATATCGCTATTACCTGTTGACCCAGATACTGAGGGATTCAGTTCGCCAAGTATTGGAAGGGGGAAGGGTAGAGTGGATCTTTCCAAAGACAGCGAGAAGTAAAAGGATAAAAGGAATAGATTTCCATTTGACGAAGATGCTGAGCGTACATGCACTAGTCGGTTGCAATTATGTTTGTTACGTTAGGAAATACACGAAAATGATAGTTATCTTTAGTAAATACCAGTCTTGATTGGTATCCGCCGCTGGAATCCGAATCGACGAATTCAGACAAGGTTCTTTCGTTGTGGCCTATGATTATACTAGAGCCCTTTGAACCACTCATGCTGGAGCAATTCAGCCGTCGATGGCCGCGAATCGGGTTGCCATTGCAGCATTTGCTGAACTAAATCTACAAAGACGTCCATATCGAGGGCCGACATATCGAGAGGCTTTCTTCTCCTGGCATGATGCCAGATGTTACCGTACTCGAAGTCATCCGGGCCATAGACCTGCTGATCATGCTCTTGCATGTCTAATGCGACCCCATCCGGGTTTAAAAAGCTGTCAGCATCGGGCCACTTTGCCCGAATAGTAGGTGGAACTGGACCTAGACGTTGAACAAGGTCACGCAATAGTCGATTGTTCTGGTAAGTACGGTGCGGATCATGAGAGCTGAATTGCGCCTCAACTAAGCGGCGGAGCATAACAGCTTCCCAGAATAAAAGACCAAGAGAGAAAATGTCAGCCTTGTGTGTTGCCGGTATACCAAGCAGTAACTCCGGTGGCCTGAAGTCTGATAAATTATACAAGGGACGTTTTTCGCATTCATCGAAGGAACAGGAAAATCCGAGGTCGACGAGAACAACCCTGGATGAATCATCCAACTGTAGTGAATCATTAAGGGGAGTTGCTGCTACGGTATACTGAATTTCGTTCGGCTTTAACGACTTGCCATCCTTTCGTCGCAGCAATTCGATGTCATGCCGCGAGCTGAAGAGGTTTGCTTTGTCCCATTCAATAGAAAATGGCCCAGCCAGTCTGTTGCCTTCTTCACACGACTGCCAGTGCGCTCCAACAAGCTTTTTGGCTTCATCGGATTCCCTTTGCCACGAGTCTTGAGACCCGTCATCAGAATCCGAGGAAGTAACTTCGTCTTCGGGACTTAGTTCTGTACGGTTACTACTCTGATTTTCTTCGGTTTCTTCACCCGGATGGCGTGATACTATTTCCACATCTTCAGGCCAAACAGCTCTCTGAATTTCGTTTTCAAGTAGCGATGAGAGGTCGTAGCTCAAGGCCATACAAAAGTTTGCTGGCTGAATATCCCGATGAGCTATGCCTTGTCTGTGAAGATAACCAAGACCTAAAAGCATCTGCCGACATGTTTGTTTGGCGAGTTGAGCAGACCAGGGGTCGCCTTCCAGCACTTTTCCTAGCCAGCTTTCCGGCTCGTTAAGCTGCGCACGCTTTTCAAAGGCAGTTTCGGAGACATCACGAAATGATGATCCCAAAGGCTCAAGTACCTTGCAGAAGTGGTGTCCATTGGGTCCATGGACCACAAATGAGTCGAGAGCTAGCTCTACGTGTTGCATTCCCGGGTGATTGGACGGCTGTATTAGTCTGTCGAGCTTGAGTTAGACCTCGCTCATTTTAGCACCGAATACTTTGATAGCAACGAAGCGTCGCTTTGGAGTACTGCGCAGGGTTAGCAATGTGGAGTAGAATTGGTTAAATCACTTGCCTTATGTCCTTTGCTAGCCAGACCGTGGACTGAGATCCAGCACCAAGCTTGCGAAAGACACAATAATGGCCATTGAGAGTGTCACCCAGGTGCAACGGGTGGAACTTGCCTGGTACGTAGTTCTCTGGACTTTCCTAGAGTATGTCAGTACACAACACGCTCTCTTTTAGACAGCAGTACCGACGCCCATGATGCGATTGTTGACGTATATCCTATCTGAAGCCATCCCGGGAATTAAAGCACTCTGCCTCAGACACGATCTTGTGCTGTTGATGTTTTTGGTGTACTAGGATCTTACGAGTTAATAGAGGTTATTATTATTTTAGCGGCGTGTCCGTCCACTTTAGCTTAGCGGCGGGCGCTAAATGACACCCCTGAATTTAGCGACTGAGAAATCCAGGAAGTCCTAGTCCTATTAACTTTTAATGTTCTTGTTATGTAGCATATTAATTAGATGCCGATTTCTTTCTTCCTACTAGGACGTTTATTCTTTTTATCAAGTTAGCCGTAAAACACTATATGAGTTAATTTACCCACGGAACTTATATAGTAAACAAGGCCAAATACATGAATACATTTTGCACAATGCTACGGCTTGCGCTAATTGAACGCAAATTATAACGATTTAGACTATAACTAAAGTCATATAATATGAAATAGAGAGGATACAAATCACATGTCTAATAGGCTAGTCAATCGACTTCGGTTTTGTGGTGGTATATGTCACAGTTAAGATTTATCCTTCTAAAACGACAAAGTTCATCCCTTTCTTAATTCTCTACTTGAAATCCTAAAGTTATGGCTTTGCTTCCAGTGTGTTTTGAATCCACGCCAGTTTCTCAGCATCTACACCAGTAGGGTATCGCCACTGGAGACTATCTTCTGCACCTGAAGGAACTGAAACAACACTTTTTCTATGACTACAAGAGTCAAAACCAGCCTGGCCGCGGTACGCTCCTATTCCACTTCTACCTACACCACCAAACGGTAGATTAGGAACGGCAATCTGTGTCATCGTATCATTGATGGCAACTCCCCCGGATCTCGTATTTCGCAGAACGTACTCCACCTCGTTAGAGTCTTCCGTCATTAAATAGAGACCTAATGGATCCTCTAAAATCTGAGAGACGAGGTCGCATGCCTCTTCAAGTGACGAAAATGAGATTACTGGAAGAATGGGTCCAAATATCTCATCTGACATTAGAGCATCATCCAGGGATACATTACTGACAACTGTCGGCTCGATGAAGAGTGTTTTTTCGTCCCCATGACCTCCAGCTATGATGTTGCCTCTTGTTCTTTTGAGAAGGTCGGTAACACGTTCCCAATGCCGTAAGTTTACCATTCTTCCCATTTTGCCTTCGGCTTGCGGCTTTCCTTGATAGAAACGTCTGATGACTTGCTGCAATGCGTTTAGAAATTCATCTTTCACGCACTCCTCAACCATTGCGTAATCCGGCGCGACACATGTTTGCCCTGCACATGCGAATCTGCCATATACAATTCTTGTAGCTGCTACCATGATATCTGCGCTTTTTGTGACGATCACGGGACTCTTTCCTCCCAACTCCAAGGTAACAGGTGTGAGATGCTGTGCAGCCGCATGCAAAACAATGCGGCCGACATTTGCGCCTCCTGTATAGCAGATATGCCCAAACTTCTCTTTCAAAAGTGCTGTTACCACTGGTTCTCCGCCATTAATAACACGATAGCAACTTTGATCGAGATAACGTGGTACTAAGTTGGCGAGTGCCATTGCAGTGGCAGGCGCAAGTTCACTTGGCTTCATAATTCCAGTATTCCCAGCAGCGATAACTGCAAGAAATGGGGCTGCTACTAGAACAAAGGGATAGTTCCAGGCTCTAGAACGGATGTCAAAAACAGTCATTCATAGAATATGATTCTCACGTACCCAATGACTAAACAAGCACCCAATGGTTGTTTGTGTATGGTAGGGGAGAAATTTTTATACTCGAGGGGAATATCCGGAGCGCATTCGGAAGCTAGCCAGGTGTCCATATTCGTTAACGTGTGGACAATTTCATTTTTGATAGACATCAACTCCATTACTTGAGCCTCAATGACAGGCTTTCCCAGATCTTGAAACAAGCATTGTTGCAGCTCTACTTCATTCTCCTATATTACGACAGTTAGCGGATTTGAGAGCATCGTTGCAGACAGGAGACGAACATCAATGAGCTTCCAGAACTGCTTTAGTTGGTTCTTTCTGAAGGCAATATCTCTCGTCTTCCCAAGCTTAAATGTTGTTTGTAGAGACTTTACTACGGATGGGATATCGTGTAGTGGGGTTGCCGTAAATTTGTTCATATTGACTGCGACCGAATTTGCAAAATGTGGGATTACCAAAGGTACGGATCGGAGTTAAAAGACGGGAAGCAGTTTAAATTAAGAAATATCACGAGGGTGGGGTTAAGTCGATCGTTACCCTGAACTCATATCTACTGAGTGGGGCTCCTGTCTTATTTGCTTCTAGGGCAATCCTCTTCCTTTGGTCATGATCACATGTTGGTTACGGCACGTACTATAAGTTTAGATAGTGAAATGGACTGCATTTCACAAGATGTAGGATGCCAGACCGGTAGCACGAAACGGCATCCTCTATTATACTTCTAACATCTGGGTTTTTAAACGCGGTATTACAAGGAAATCGAGATGCAGTTCTAGGATGCGAGGGTGTTTTCAGCCTACCGTAGCAGTTTCGAGTATCCTCTTGGCGCCTCCTAGAACTCTATTACAATATGTTAAATTTAATTAAAAATTTAGAAATTTATATATAATTAATTCTAATTAATAAAAAA
>NW_022157386.1:0-24318 GCF_007821495.1 Lachnellula hyalina
GAGAGGGAGGGGTTGGATGTTGGGTTGAATCCGTGGAGGAATGAGAAGGTGCTGAGGGAGTGTTTTGCGACACTTGATGCGGAGATTCTGGGGGGGTGGAGCAGGATTGAGAGTATGGATAAGAGTCGGAGGTTGGGGTGGAGTGGGTGGGTGGATACGAAGGAAGGGATTAGGGATGCTATTAAGCAGTTGGCGGAGTTAAAGATGGTTCCTAATGTCAAGTAAAAGCGAGGTTTGATTTGCTATGATACAATTTCTAGCTTTTGACTACTAAGTCTTGTTTCCCAGGAAGAAGGTTTTCGGCTTCTACTTCATAATATATCAGGAAAGTAGTTCACGCTCATATTTTAATCCTACGTTGTACTCATACGCTATTAAATATAACACTTAGCTAATATCAATCCCCATTTCCCCCAATTTGAAATACTTTGAACTGAAGTAGGGAAAAGAAGGGGCTGCGCTGCGGCCAAGTCGCTCTCAAACCTGATTTGATCATCGTTGAAATCATTCTTAGAGCAAAGTCTCATCGCTCTGCCTCTGTGAGACTTGTTAGGAGTAGAGTAACTGCGATGATACTACAGAAAATAAACAGAATAAAATACAGTGTTCCCGTTTCTGTCTTTTATACGGTAGTAAAATAGGGGCTCTAGGCCACTTCGGGTTAGATCTGACCATGGCTTTAAGTTACGACCCACACCCATCCTGATGTTGAAGATGATGACAAGATTCTATCAATCGGCCATTTTCAACCATCCTCTGCTTGCATTCCTCCTGTCACCGGATGTTTTTGATTTGTTTATTTCGGCAGTTCTTTGAATAACAAGCCTGCCTTTTGTCGCAGCATCATTCATCATGACCCCTGGACTGGATCTTGCGCCAAAGAGAACCCGAGAAAGTATGTCCAAAGTTCGAACTGGATGCAGCATTTGCAAAGCTCGTCGAGTGAAATGCGATGAAGTGAAACCTATCTGTCGACGTTGCGCCATTGGAGGTCGAAAATGCGAGTACAACAACGCACGTGCAGCACCACGACGTCGAAACGTAATCACGGTATATCTGCCTCCTACGCAAAGTCAACCGGTGTTCTTCGTAAATGACCGCGGCCTCGACTTCTTCCACCAGAATCTTGCTGCGAAGTTGGACGGACAATTTGATTCAAAGTTCTGGAGCAAGCTTGTATTGCAACTATCACACTCCGAACCATCAATTCGACATTCCGTATCAGCCATCAGCGTCATTTATCAAGACGTCGAATCATCTTTACGGCATCCGGCAAGCTATGTCAATGCCAATCCCGAGGCTCAACAGGAGTGGAACAGGGCAGTGAAGAGCCTGTCAGCTCGAATTCAAGCGCATCCCAACTCGAACTTGGTACCTTTGGTCTGCTGCCTTCTGTTCACGTGTATCGAGTTCCTCAGGGGCAATGTTGAATCTTCTATGCTTCACGTTCAGAGTGGATTCAATATTCTAGCCGCGCTCCGTCGCAATAGCTATTGCGACGCAGCCACGGATATAGGGTTCAATCTCTCGTCCAACGATCATAAAGCCATCGAAGATCACGTTGTTCCAATGTTCTCACGTCTGGGTATACTGTGTTCTCTCATTGGCAGAATACCTCCGCCAATATACGCTCCTACAGCTAAAGAAGACTCTCCCCAGGAAGACCTTACTGATTCTAGACGACGGCTCGTTGAAATCTCAGTTACCTGCCTCCGATTTATTCGCGAAGCCAGTCTTAAGGCAGCTATGTTCCAAATTGACGTCGACGATTTCGTTGAACAGATTAAGCTTCAAACAAGGCTGGACGCATGGTGCGACCAGCTAGACGGACTTCTTGGACGAATGCAGGCTGCCGGTAACCCGGCGAAACAGGACACGCTCAATCTACTTTTGGTACAATACAAGGTCATTTACATCTGGATACGAGTCTGCACCACAGCTGAGGAAACGGCCACAGACTCTTACCACACCGACTTTGAAGAGCTTGTGCATTACGCGGAACAGATCGCTAATTCAGGCGTGGGAATGCCAACACGGCAACCGCTGTCTTTCGACATACAAATCCTGGCGCCTCTGTACTATACCGCGCTGAAATGCCGCCATCCCGCACTACGAAGACGCGCGCTAGAAATTCTGCAATTGGCGCCTCGGCGAGAAGCGCTCTGGAATGCACATCATGCATACGTAACTGCCAAACGAGTGATCGAGCTGGAAGAAAGGCATCTCAACGGGCAAGAACTGCCAGACGAGACTTCGAGACTGCATGGTCTCCCCCTGCCCGATGATGAGTCTCGGATTCACAACCTGGACGAGATGCCTTTTGACTTTCGGAAGCTTGACCACAGCATCGTGCCCAGCCCGACTTATCCAGGCACGCTTGAAGCTGTGTTCCAGACGAAGCCGTGGGGGCTATTGGGAGAGTGGCGGACAATCACGGAGTATATCAAGCTATGATGCAGTGGGTATCTGTTGTTGGTTGTTCTAGAAGTAGAGGGCGCTATCTATGATATGTCTCCAGGGTTTCCAGCTAAGACTTCCTCCGTCAATACAGTGACCAAAAACACCTGCTAATCCGAACTGTATTGCTGATCGAGCTAATACATATACCTCGACAAGTTCTAAAATCACCACAAGAAAATCTATCCGAGATACTACACTCGCAGTTTTATCCTCGGCCGAATAACTTCAAGGCTTATACCTCTGTTGTAAGTGATGGTCTTCCACATACGAGCTACCCGTGGCAAGATCAGCCTTTCTGTGCTGCTTGACCGACCAGTCCGCGCTGCTCCACCGGCCACCAAACGCAATACCAGGGTGCAATACCGTCATCGCAAGTACTGCCAGGAAAATTATCGGCCCCTCCAATATCATAAAAGAAACCTCGTCATTGGCAATGGGTCCATTGAAACCTTGCTGCAGCTCTGCAACACGGTATACTGAACGGATGAAGATGAGCACAACAGCCGCGCCGAGCGCATACTGGAACCAAGTGAACTTCTTCGTGACCCTCAGCTCGAGGAAGCGTACATCCTTGGCGCTCTCACTCGTCCTGCGCAGGCGGAATATGAATTCCAGCCACAATCCCATGAAGACGAGCAGCGAGACGACTTGAAATACAACGCCAGCGACCATGATGGCCCTTCCTGTCTCACTCCCAGAGTTATCATCGGCTGTGGCTGCGAGTCCGCCGCCGGCGCCTTGAAGGACAAGCGAGATGAAGTCGCTTGTCATGAAGGTGATTGCGTAGGTGCGCGGGCTGAAGCGGGAGATTTGCTGGCCGTAGACGATGATTATTCGGGAGAGGCAGAGGTAGAGGGCGCCGGTGAGGAATGCGGGGCCGATTGTTAGAGGGACGAGATAGCTATGAGGGTTGTCAGGACTCTGTTCTCGGATTTGGACGGGATGGATGATTGAGGGGGAAGAGAAGGCTTACATGATGAAATTGTTAAAGTCAAATGGGTTGCCATGCAGCATGATTCTGCCGGCATATCCAACAACCTCAAGAAGGAGACCACAGACAATGCCGACCGTGAATCCCCAAGTCTTGTACTTAATGCCAAGCCGAAGCTGCACTATCAGAAGCAGGCCAAAAGCAACAGCATAGACGGCATTGCCAGCAAGCGTGGGTAGATATTTTACCTGAGCGCAGCTGAGGGGACATTTTCCCACGGTGCAGTTGGCAGTGCTTTGGAGGGGACAAGCGTCTGGCATTTTGGCAGTGAATTCGAAAAGAAAGGATGAGAGTTAAATTGTAGAGCGAGGAAGAGGAAGAAAAAAGAATGGCTCGTGGCTATAAAATTTTGCACGATTGATTTAATGGATTGATCTGGGACCATTACCATGAAGCACTCCCACTCGTATATATATACTCTCGACTGTTCGCAGCCTTCCATTGACATCGACTCTCAGGATCTTTCTGCGTGCCTTCGCAATTCACGACATCCGGTCAAGAGGAGTTAATCAATTACGAAGCAGCCCTACAACCAGCGTGTGTCTAGCCTTGATCTCGAAACCCGCATGGCATGATTGGCCCAGCTCTATAGGTATACGAGGCTTGGAGGACCGGGGGGCGGGGGCAGATTTATCGAAACCTGCACACAAATCATCCTCTGTTCAGTGGTTGCTAGGTACGTTTTAACGTATAAAATCGAAGTTTTAAAGTACTCACGGAACAGAAATCCCCCTCCCCCCAAAAATACACTTTTTACACTTGTAGGGGGTTTGTCCGATGTGTCGTGTCCCCCCCCTTTAGTTAAGCTTGTCTAAGCGACGACTCTTAATTGGCGCACGGGCGAGCATCTCGTACCGGTCTAACCAAAAATGATCTCGTAACCGACTAACCAGAAAGGGAGTGCGCCTTCAAACATGCATTTGGGCGGGGGGAGCCGAGTTTATCTATATATTATATTTTCTAGTATTCCCAAGTTAACTTATTATTAGTACTATCAAAACTTATGCCTGCTACCATAGTAAGCGTCTATGATAGAATGTCTCCGACCCCCTCTCCCTCTATCTCACCTCACTCAGCTACTCGCCTCAGTCGCTTTCCAAGATATAACACCGATGCCGTGACTGACTGAGGTGAACCCAGCCTACGTTCTCTCATTGACGCCATGGCCACCCAATCTTCTTCAGAAGAGGGCCGACCCGTCCCAGAGACGGTCGTGCAGCAATCCATACTTCAGCAAGCACAAGCTGCTGCTGCCGCCCAGACTGACCCCGCGAAACGCACGAGACAGGAGGTCCTCCTGCAAAAGACTGACCTCTTCACTCCCAATGAGGTCGAGGACGACATACCCCCTCCTCCTTACGGCGAGATCTACGGCGAGATTCGCGACGAAAAGAACGGCCTGGGCACCAGTGCCCATGTCACTGATGACGGCCGTGTCAATATCCGCATCAATCAGTTCAGCCGCCGTTTGTCCCAGATCTTTACTCCTGCTTTACGTCAACAAGTCCAGAGTGTCCAAGATAGTCGCCCGCCTCCTCTCCCCTACATTCCCCCTTCCTTGGGAAGCGAGGAGGGAGTTCCTCCACCCCCGTCCTTGAACATCGTCATCCAGGTCGTGGGCTCACGCGGAGACGTGCAACCCTTCGTTGCCTTGGGGAAAGTCTTGAAAGATACCTACGGCCATCGCGTACGTCTAGCGACTCATCCTAACTTCAAGGGCTTTGTGCAGGAGAATGGCCTGGAATTCTTCAGCATCGGCGGCGACCCCTCCCGGCTAATGGCATTCATGGTTAAGAATCCCAGCCTGGTTCCGGGTTTTCGCAGTCTACTCAGTGGAGATGTCGGTCAGCAAAGGAGAGATGTTGCCGAGTACATTCAAGGCTGCTGGCGATCATGTTACGAAGCCGGTGACGGGATGGATCATCGTGCTACCGACGATGACGAGCCTGTAGCAAGACCCTTCGTCGCCGACTGTATCATCGCCAACCCCCCAAGCTTTGCTCATATCCATTGTGCAGAGAAGCTGGGCATTCCTCTCCATATCATGTTTACTATGCCATATTCCTCCACCCAGGCCTTTCCGCATCCACGTAGGCTTTTTGATTTTACCCTATCCCCTTCGGTTATGTTTCGTCTCGTGTGCTCTGCCTCCTATACATTTCACAAACTTGAAATATAGGCTCTATTTACTTCCGAATCGTTTTGAATAGGAAATAACTAATTCCCGTGATCTAGTGGCCAATATCCAATCCTCTAATGCCGACCCTCAACTTACTAATTACATAACTTATGCTATGATCGAAGTCCTCTCGTGGCAGGGCCTAGGTGATATCATCAACCGGTTTCGCAAGAAGTGTCTCGGTTTGGATCCCATAAGTCTGATCTGGGCCCCCGGGATGCTCCAGCGTCTCAAAGTCCCTCACACCTACTGCTGGTCTCCAGCCCTGATACCTAAACCAAAAGACTGGGGCCCTCACATATCCATCTCCGGGTTCTACTTTCTCAACTTGGCCTCCAACTACACCCCTGCCCCTGACTTCAAGGCATTCCTCGATGCCGGTCCACCCCCCGTCTACATAGGATTCGGGAGCATCGTTTTGGACGATCCTGATGCGATGACGGAGCTCATCTTCGAGACCGTGAGGAAGACTGGCCAGCGTGTCCTCCTTTCTAAAGGCTGGGGAGGCATGGGCGCGGACAGGCTTCGCATCCCCGACAGCGTCTTCATGCTGGGAAACGTGCCGCATGACTGGCTTTTCAAGCACGTCTCGTGCGTCGTTCACCATGGTGGCGCAGGAACCACCGCGGCAGGCATTACCGCAGGCCGGCCGACTGTAGTCGTTCCCTTCTTTGGAGACCAGCCTTTCTGGGGTGCCATGGTCGCGCGAGCAGACGCCGGCCCCGATCCGATCCCTCACAAACAACTCACAGCGGACAAACTAGCCGATGCCATTAACTTCTGCCTGGAGCCCAAAAGCCTGGAACGCGCTAAAGAACTCGCAACCAAGATCGCGGCCGAGCGAGGCAGCGACACAGGTGCTCAGTCATTCCATCAATATCTCGAGGTCGACCGACTCCGTTGCACCCTTGTACCATCTCGACCCGCTGCGTGGCGCATCAAGCGCACCCAGGTCAGGTTGAGCGCTTTTGCTGCGTGTACTTTAGCGAATGCAAATCTTTTGGATTTCCATGACTTGAAGCTCTTTAGACCACAAGAATATCACACCGACGAAGGTCCTTGGGATCCAATATCCGGAGGTGCTGCGGCATGTTATAGGGCGTTCAGCGGCATGGCGATGGGGGTAGCCGAGATTCCCTCGGAGACGTTGAAACCTTTCCACATTTCCGCTGGGTCCAGCCGACAGCGGCCCCAAGAATCAGTGCCGACAATGGCAAGGACAAGTGAGATCTTACATGTAAGTGAAAGATCAACTCCGTCAACTTCGCCAGAACAAAGTCAGACGAGCTTGGATGTGCAGAACTCTAGCCCCGGCCCAAACCCTGACATGTTGCGCCCAACGGGCGTGCATATAAGTAAAGGCGCGGGGCGTTTCGTAAGGACGTTTGTACAGATACCTATGGAAATCTCGGTGGGTTTAACCAAAGGATTTCACAACCTCCCTAAGCTTTGGAGAGACGATACGGTGCGCCCTCTTGAACAAATCAGCGATTTCAAGTCAGGCGCCATGGCAGCAGGAAAAGAGTTTAGCTTTGGGTGGTACGACGGCGTTACTGGCCTGGTCACCCAGCCGTGGAAAGGGGCCCAGAAAGAGGGTGCTAGCGGCTTTGTCAAAGGAGTCGGCAAAGGGATCGGAGGTTTTGCAACCAAGCCGTTCGCAGCCCTCTCTGGGATCCTCGGTCATACGATGAAGGGGGTACACAAAGAGGTGCAGAAGTTATTCGGCGGCAGTGTACAGAACTACATCATCACGTCTAGAGTAGCTCAAGGATACGAGGAGTGGCTGCAGAGCTCCGATGCAGAAAAGCAAGACGTCATTGGTCGCTGGAAACTGATGCAGAAATTCCTAAAGAAAAAACGCAACCCTGACGAGAGGGTTCAAGGTAAAATCAACGAAACCATTCGACTGTCAATCCAGGAGACGTCACCTAGAAACGCAGAAGAGGATACCAATATGGCCTGTGCTATAGCGATAGAGGATACGGGCGATGAAGACTTGCAGAAGGCATTGAAGTTTAGCATGCAAGGACACGAATATGATGCCGAGTATCGGTACGGGGAGGCTTCAGGGATGTGATGAACATTGTTTTCCTTTAGACGAATAAACTAGAATATAATTCGGCAAATCATTCGATACGTGAAGCCGTCGCTTCGAGACTCAAGAACGGAGAGTAATAGTTAGTTCTTGCAGGCCGAACTTCAAAGGTATTACCTTGCCTTGCCTTGACGGACTGTGAAACGAGTAGAAAATTCATCCCAAGACATGCTTTCTTTCATTTGAGGATTTTGTACATGTGCTATGGTGTGGGATTAAACGGCAGGCCAGTGTGCGTTTTGCTTTGCTTGGTTTATGCATATGAGTGCAGTTGAGTTGACTGCGGTGGTGTGCGCATGCAGATCTGGCGGTGTGGCAACGTGGTATACTGGCATAGGGAGAGTTGTAATTCGTAGTTATATATGCGGATAGGGAGAGGGGGTTTGACGTAACGGCTGGTGTACACGTGGTTGTGTATGTGGAAGCTGGACTGGCATAGACTGCTGGGTGAAGGGCTTGCAATTACTTGGATGGGCTATAGATCGCCTAGAGGGAGGGAGATGGTAATAAGTACTTTGGTTTTTTCTTTTTATTTATTTATGTCTTTCTTTTTCTCAAGTGAAGAGGGAGGTGGAAGTGGAGATGGAGGTGGAGGTGCTTACAGCGAATACCGTACCAGGCATTGGTCTAGCTATCGGACGTACATGTGCTGTTGACGTGCGTGGCGGTTTTTGAAGTCGACTTTCGATGCAATTGAAGGAGGTGGATGGAGACTTGAAGGCACTTTATGATTTCGATGACTTGTCGTTTTCAACTGCTTGTGGTATTAATACTCGAAGACATCCGCTCACTGTCGTTATATAACAGTGTTTCCCATATATTGACATGCTGTCAAAAGCAGAGGAGTAGTTAGGTATGATTCTGTATATTGAGATATAGCATGCCTTGGATAGATAGTTGAACAACACTTGCGCATGCAGCGTTTCTGCCACACAGAAGAGGTCAGTATTAGCGAGAGGGAAATGTGGGATTCCATTTCCTAGACTTTCGTTTAGAACAGCAGAAAGTAATAGGAGGTTGGCTTAGTGAGACAAAGTCGTCATATGGTAGTTTTAGTTCTAAAAATAAATACAAGTGAAGGATAGTACTGTAGTGTAGATGCTTACTTTCCAGACCGCTCCAATGAACCATGACCTATATTGATATTCGGCTCTGAAAGGGGCTGACAGCTATTGATCAGGGAATCGATGACTTCAGAGGAATGTGAGGAATATCAAGGAAAGGTTCAAGTTAGTTTGTGAAGCTGATGCAATGACGCATGTTGCCACGTGCGATGACGAGCATTAATTGTGAGTACTTGGATGCTGGGCTGGGGACTAAGATTTCTGATTTCCCAGCAAAGTTACGATCAGCGAATTGGTATGAATGGAATGGCAAGTGCTACGCGAAACGGTAAGTTGCATGAGTGAAGTGTCTATCACAATGGAAGTATCACAACAAGACAATAAGGTGATGGTGATGTATCATCAGTTAGTCGAAGAGGAATACCTCGGAAAGAAAGATCTCAAGCCTTTGCTCGGGAGATGAAACAATGTGTACGGTACCGCTCAAACCCCATTCCAATAAACGCCAGCGCTATCCATACATATATACAACGACTCAAAAGGGCCAATAATGAGCCGATTTCCTGCAATGCTCAGCAACGCGAGCATCCATCATCCATCAGCCTATAGCTACCACCTGTCACTCGAAGCCTCCCAAGACCGTGTCAAGTTCACTAAGATCTCATTGACGATGTAGATCTGCTGTCCATGCTCCCAACGTCGGATGAGGATTCGGAATGTGATGCACATGTGCCCTGCGAGTTGGCGGTGCTGGTGGAACTCCTCCTGCGTGCTGCCGAGGCCGCAGCCTCCATCTGCTTTTGCGTGTGTCGGTGCATGGAGCGAGCGTATGATGAGATGGCATTTGCAGACGGCATATCCATGTCGTTATATTCTGGAGGAGGAGAGGCAAGTTGCGTGTTGTATTGTGATGAGGCGGAAGGCATGGTGGCAGGTAGACGACGAAGTGTGTGGAAAATCGTATGTTGAGAGATGGGGAAATGGAATGGATGGAATGGATGATAGATGATGACTTGTGGATGATTGTAGACACAGGCTGACCTGTACCTGTATGTTGCTTTTGGGTATGCAGAGTTAAATAGGGAAGTGTTATGGATAGAAGAAATGGATCAGCTGTCTATATATATCAATCAAGTGTGCCATGTCCGCCATGCCATGGAACTTAGCGACTGCTCGATCTACGCTTTCTGCAGGGCGGCGTAGGAGGAATCCTCCATGTATCACGCCGCACCCGTCATAGGCCATGTCATTCTAGATGCGACGGGCCGAAGCACTCTAGGCCTCATGTAATATCCTCAGATGGTCTTTGATCTACATGATTAGGCCAGGAAGAGGAGATATCTTCATCCCCAGGACAAGATGATGGGGTTTTGCATGCACATCACTTTCTCTCTCTATACCCCTTAGCCCGTACAGTAAGTACTATCAGATGTTTCTTTCAATCCACTCTCACACGTGCGAAAAGCATCAACTACCTACCTACTTACTTAGTAGCTATTCAATCCAAACACCTTCACTTCCAACTACCATATTACATAAGCAGGGCATAATATCTCGCCAAGGCAGATTCCGATTCAGAAACATGGGGATACCTACCTACCAGTAGGTACCGAGAGTCAAGATGACGACAAAATGACGGCTCTTGCTCTATCCCTCGTCGTCGTCGTCCTTCATCTTCATCAGCTAAACAGAAACAGGGAACCCTTAGTGCATAGCAAGTCTTGGCATACGCAACCAAGCAAGGCATCTCCACAAAAGCCCAGCCCCAACCCAGCCATCCGTGCGCGCTAGTGCGAATCTGGCCATTCACAGACGGCAGACAGGCGGGAAGGATTGTGGTGTGCACCGTGCACGCACCCACCCGTTTAAGGGGGGGAGGGGGGGCTCTCCGCATCGCATGGCATGCAGGTAAGGGTATTATAAGGGATACTTTAGTCACCCACCCGTTCAAGGGGAGGGGAGGCGGAGCGTTTCTCCGTAGGGTAAGGGATGCTTCGTGCATACAGTACTGTTGCATGATGCAGGCGTGCATGCGTGACCCGGTGTTGTAGGTAGGTAGGCAGGCAGGTATCTCTGTAGATTAATTATTATGAAAGCATGGCATGTAGACTGTATCGCTTTTCTTTCATCTCATTCTACGTAACTTTATCTATACTGTAAACTCTATCTGCATTTTACGGCTAAGGATCTTGACAATCTATCTTCCACTCACTTCACGCACGCCTGTTATTATCCCCGTTGCTGCTGTTTCTTTTGAAAGTGCACTAAGATCAACGCTTTACTGATCGATGCACGTCGTCGCCATGATGTGGTCTGGTCTGGTCATCAGGCCTACAAGCGATATTGCATACTGTAGCTATGATGTACCTTCCAAGTTAACCATGTCATGTTATGTTGATAAAAGAAAAGTGATCGTGATGACCTGACGCG
This sequence comes from Lachnellula hyalina, assembly GCF_007821495.1. Taxonomy (NCBI): domain Eukaryota; kingdom Fungi; phylum Ascomycota; class Leotiomycetes; order Helotiales; family Lachnaceae; genus Lachnellula; species Lachnellula hyalina. Next base: position 11,220 of record NW_022157386.1, read on the forward strand.
CGATTGAGTCCGAGTCCGCGATGATATACTCGGTAGGCGAGGTAGGTAGGTAGGTAGGCGATGATGGTGGTTGTGTTATGCATGTCAGTCAGCCTGATGCTAGAGGTGAGGTGGCGACAAGGAGCGTCATCCAACCGGAAGGGTGCTAGGGGCGAGGCTGGGACGGCTAAATATTTCGTATTTCGTATCCCGGTATTTCATTCCCCAGATGGCTGACGGACGACTGATCGGAAGCGCAATTAATCTCTCCCTTGCTAGTGTTGTGCTTAGCATGTGCGCATGTGCATCATTCCCTATTTGAGCTCAATTAATGCATCTTAAAGTACCACCTAGTCAACCTAGGTAGTTAATAGGTATAGTATAGAAGTCCATCAGCTATCAGGATTGAAGCTCTAGAATTATTACTACTTGTAGATACCAAAGGAAACGCCACAGCATAATCCACAAAGGTAGTGAGTTGCTCTACTCGTAACAAGTCTCATAGAGGAGGGTGACGACAATGATCAATTCAGGTTTGCAAGAAACTTGGCGCTGCCCCCTTTATGTTTTCTCTCTCAGCGTTGAAGTCAACATAACAAGATATATTTCTCCAACTTTGACTCAATATCATCCATCACTTGGCAATATAATCCCTTTGATAATCCTATGTCAAATTGTCAGACAACTCTGTCCCAACCGGTGTGGAGAGTCTCTTGTGCGAATAAAGAGCAGAGAGAACATGATCAGTGCTAGTAGCTCGTCTGAAACATAACTCAACATGTACATACACCTAAACTTCCAATCATCCATTCATCCCCTCGCCGGCCCCTCATCACCGCAACGATGCACAATGATGCAACCCCCGCCCCCGGCGCGCCATCTCTTAAATCCAATGGGTTCCTACAGTAGATGTGATCATGGTATACTCCCGAGATCTGCCTCAGCGTACGTACAGTACAGTACAGGACGCCGTATGTCAATCAGTGCGTAGGCATAGATATACAGAAATTGCTAGATTGAGGGGCTGGCTATGATTTGGTACCGTGAGTTCTAGGCACCTACCTGCCTTACTGTATGTAGCCCAGCCCGGCTGGGTGGCACGGTAAGCGAGAACCCCCTTTTATTTTCTCTTTCCTGTTTATTTTCATCAAAATCAACCAGTCAATCAATTAATCAGTAAACCACCTCTGCCCGAGGGCTTTCATTCCCTTTCTCTCAAATTCTGCTCTGCAATTCGCTCTGAAACTACACTTTGTGCTGTTTTCAGTTGGTGGTTATATAGAGAAGGGCGGGGTTGTAAAGGAGTGGAGAAGGATATGTGGGACTTTGATGATAGCGTACAGTACCTAGGCCTGGCAGAGAATGAAATATTGATAAATGAGGCGCTACCTAAATATTCTCATCATCTTGAATTGTGAAGTGTATATGCAAGGTTCAGGTTCTATATATTGCTCGTTTCAAATCCGGCATCGAACCGAACTATGCCATTGGGGTATCAAATTACTCCATACTCGTACTATACATATACACACCTTAACCATCACCACTTCCTATCTCAAGTCTAACCCGGACTTCCCTGACCAAAGCCTTGGCCTCCTCAACCTCAACACCATCCTGACATAACTCCGTCGCTAATTGCATCGCCCTAGTATAATCACCCATCCTCATAGCAAATTTCGCCAGCCACATCCGTGCTTTCGAAGTTGCAGCCGTGACTCCCGTGCCCCTATCTCCACTCGCTCCACCTGCAGTTGGTCTCGACTCGTCGTCCGAGGATTGCGAGTCTGCGTGGATATTGATAACCGATGCTTCCATATCAGCAGCTCCTTCTTCTTGAGCGACGCACATCTCCATGTAAGCTTTCGCTTCTCCCATCTCCTCCATTCGCTCATACATTCCTGCTATCTGTAGCAAGACTTCAGGGTCCATTGCTCCTCCCTTGTCTCGACCTCCACTACCAAAAGAGCTTCCTACTCCTGCATCGTAGTAGCTATCTGCAAGCAGGGCTCTCTTGAGAGCTTTGATGCCTTCTATCTCCCGTCCCATTTTCTGTAAACAGGATCCTACGGCCATCCACATTTTTCCATCCCAGGGTCGTAGGCCTGCTGCACGCTTGTAATACCACAAGGCGTATGCGTGCATCTCAAGCACTTCATAGGTCTGACCTAGGCCGTACCACGCTCTGTAATCTCTCCGGTTAACATCTACCGCTCTTCGGTATGATTCTATGGCGGCGTGAGTATTTTTTAATTCGACATATTCATGACCCATCAATGTCCAAGCACTGAGGCATGACCTGTCAAGTGTCAAAGCACGCCGGAAGTATTGAACAGCCTTCTCGTGCGACGATAGTAATGAATAGTAATTGCCAATGACAACGCAAGACTCGGGTCGGAATTTGTCTACCGTAGAGCAGAGATGTGCAAGAAAGGACAATTTTGGTCGGAGGTTCATGACGTAGAGTATGTTGGAATAATGATCCAGCGAGTCAAGTCTATGAGGGTGTAAGGCGAGGAGGTTACTGAAGTGAGCATCAGCTGCTAGGAAGTCTTTGATGTGGTATGCAAGTAGTGCTAAGCAGGTGAGCAGGAAAGGACTCGTTGGGAATATGGATAGAAGCTGGTCCAGAGAGTTTGAAAGGTTGGGTGTTGATTGGTAGAGTTCGAGGGATGTGTGAAGATGGAAAATGAACGAGACGATATTTTGTGGAAGGTGTGGTGATATTCGATTAAGCTGCAGAACAGTCAGTATTGGGTTTTTGTGGGGAAAAAAGCTTACATACATCCTCAACTCGTCCGATTAAAGAGGTCATTTCCAACCAACAGCCCCAATTCATAGGATAAAGATGTACACTTCGTATCAACCACCGCATAGCTTCTTCTTCACTCTTATCTTTTGCCAATACCATACCATAGCTAGATCATTAGCAATGCTTTATCACCAAAGGACATGTCTTACAGGTACTCTAGCCAACCCTGACTTCCAACAACTTCTCCGGCTTCGGTAGTATGCTCCTGGAACCAATTTTCCAGATATCGACTTATGGTCACCAGTTGCTTGTTGGTCGTATTCCCTCCATCATGGGGCCCCATCACCATCTCACTGTCCTCATCCTTTTTCTTTTCGCCAGACATGTATTTTGCGTATAAAGCCAAGAATATGCTCTTTTGACTCAGTTTTGGTAGTATTGGCGCCAATTTACCATCAGCTCGACCAGACGATACTCTCGCTTTGCCTTTTCCTTTCGGGTTCGTGGTATTTTCAGGCCCTCTCGTTGAAGTTGATGATAAAATTCCAGACAGGACTGTATCTGGCAGGAAGACTGCTGCACAACGATCGAATTCCCGACAATCAAAGAACGACTTTGCCAAAAGATACTGATTTATCTCCTTTGCCTCTAGCTGTGCTTCTTCCGGGTCGAGATTTCCAGTGACGACGATCGGAGGGAGGCCGTCGGGAGGAACTTCAGTCATCTGCGAGTCCTCGGGTTCCGACGCTTCATCAGTTGGGGGGATGGATGTGAGTAGTTCTGCGGCCCTGTGTTCATATTAGCAGGGGTCCTTCGGTCCAGAAGAGAATTGAGTACCACTTCGCAGACTGATATAGACATCTCTCGGAGCATTTTACTACAGCTTCTTGTAGAGCCGCTCTCAGCTGTGCAGTGTCTCGCTCTGTGAGCGCCATTGTTACGGCAGCTTTATCAGCGAGTCACCACGAGTCACCAGGCGAAGTCGATATTCATTGAAATCAGAGCTACCGCTGTAGGTACTGTACGGTGGGGGGTGGTTTGTTTGTTGCGCCTCCAGGTTGACGCGTCGAGCTCCAGCAACAATATGACAACAGAGAGAGCTAGTTATAGTCGCACGAGATTCGGGATTGCTGGTCAAAGTAATGCTAAAGCAGCGGTGACGTTTATTCGGAATTCAAGAGAAATGTGATTGTTTCCGAGCAAGTACAAATATTTTGTCTCGATTGCTTCTCACGACTATTTACTCACCTCACCTGCGTATGCGGGAAATCGCGACCCACCGCACGCACCGTACCGCCGTACCTTGACTTGACCCCTGATTTCTGCCACCCCACCAATTCACACCGCCTTTGGACTTTGTGTACCGTCAATTATAGGATTCTCAGCTCTCTTCCTTCCTTCCTTCCTTCCTTCCTTCCTCCCTCAACACTTACGCAATCAATCCAAACCGTCCAACAGTTGCGACCACTGCTATTATAGATATGGCCAAAACTACAACCCTCAAGGAGTTCGAGTCAGTCTTCCCCAAGCTGGTCGACGATCTCCTCGACCATGCAAAGAAGTACAACCTCCCTGAGCAGTTTGTCAAGTGGTACAAAGCTGTAAGTTTGAGTCCCAACGAGGAGACGAGCAAATACCAAGAATCGTTGAACTGACAATATATCCTACATCTAGTCTCTCCAGGCCAATGTCATCGGTGGAAAATGCAATCGCGGCATGTCCGTTCCCGACTCCGTCTCCCTCCTCCTCGAGAAGCCGCTTTCAGAAGAACAGTACTTCCTAGCCTCAACTTTAGGATGGATGACCGAGCTTCTGCAAGCCTTCTTCCTTGTCTCCGATGATATTATGGACACCAGCATTACTCGTCGAGGTGCGCCATGCTGGTACCGTCAACCTGAGGTCGGAATGGTTGCTATTAACGATGCATTCATGCTTGAATCCGCCATCTACACTCTTCTCAAGAAATACTTCCGCTCCCACCCTGCATACGTTGACCTCCTCGAACTCTTTCACGAAGTTACATTCCAAACCGAGCTTGGTCAATTGTGTGATCTCCTCACTGCTCCTGAAGACAAGATCGATCTAGACAACTTCTCGATGGAAAAGTACCGATTCATTGTTATTTACAAGACTGCCTACTACTCCTTCTACCTCCCGGTTGCACTCGCTCTTCACCAACAAAATATTGCCACCCCGGAAAACCTGAAGCAAGCGGAAGACATCCTGATCCCTCTCGGCGAATACTTTCAAATCCAGGACGACTACTTGGACAACTTCGGTCTCCCAGAACACATTGGCAAGATCGGTACCGATATTCAAGACAACAAGTGTTCATGGCTCGTCAACCAGGCTCTATCGATCGCTACTCCCGAGCAGAGAAAGATCCTCGAAGAAAACTATGGTCGCAAGAACAAAGATAATGAGGCCGTGGTTAAGAAGCTGTACATTGACCTGAAGTTGGAGCAAATGTACAAGGACTATGAAGAGAAGCGTGTCGGTGAGATCAGAAAGATGATTGATGAGGTTGATGAGTCTGGGGGCTTGAAGAAGACTGTTTTCGAGAGCTTTCTGAGCAAGATCTACAAGAGAAGTAAGTAGGTTTGTCGCGTGTAGGGGGGGAGGGGTTACGAATATTCATGAAAAGTTTCTTGAAGCCATCAAGCTTATGCAATCGCAATACCTTTGTGGGTCCCACATGTTAGACATTTAGCTTGAGCTCTAATTCTCTGATATACCCATTTTTAAGGCCGTCGGTTTAGTTCATTTACAATTGTGTCCTCGTTTTGGATGTCATGTGTCTATATTGCTATTTTCCTCACCCCTATCCTCACTTTCTCTTCCCCTCGTTCCCTCAACTCAATTCCCTTCCTCCCTTCCCCCCGAAACTCCTCCACACAGCACAACTTCCGATACGCCTCCAGCCACCCCTACCACAATCGGTGTTCTGACCAACACCCACACCGCCATGCCCGCACTCATTGTTCACCTCGTGCCCATGCCGCCCTCACATCCCAGATAAGCCAACAACTCGCACCTGTACTCGCCCAACAGCAATTCGCGGCGTAAAAATCTCAAAGGATTACGCTGGAGGTCTTTGGGGCCTGAACAGGATATCACGGCATAGATACTTAGTGCAAGGAGGGTTAGAGAGCAGGAAGAAGGCAGCTCCTAGGACGAAGAATTGTGCTGAGGTGGGTCCTTTTGCTGTTGGGTTCGGATTTGGATTTGGCTTCCCTGGTATTGGGACTGGTGTACGTATGATGGAGGAGGTGGTTCTTCTCCGTTAACATCCGGAGAAGGGTTTGGAATTACAGTGGATTGTTCTCGTGTATGTGCCAGCATCTTGTGTGGGCGCGCGTGTTTGTATGTATATGTGCTTTTGTTGTAGTTCTTCTTAAAAGATTTCTCTATATTTCATAATGCAGGGATGTGAGGTTTACGTGCTGGGAGTAAAGTAGGGGGGCTGTGTACAGCTCGTGAGGCTCTACTCGTCATTGCAAAGAGGATGGCGAGACTACTTTCACGTGGAGATGGAATTTTCAAAATTTCTATATTTATTGATATCTTATTCAAACGTCTCTATTAGACATAGAGACGTTTTCATTCTACGGTTAGTTCTAAAAGGCCGCCGTTATGAGAATTGCAATCCCAGAATCACTATATACTTTTTTAACTCCAACATACTCCCATCAACATAGTATGAGGTATCTTGACTACCTACCTACCTAACTATCAATGACCCCCCTTAACCCCCTAACCTCCTCCCCACTCGCCGCCTCCCCCCCATCAACAATAGCACTACTATGAAACCACCTCGCCCCGGTCCCCCTCATCAACTCGCCCACATTCCCCACCCTGACCCCTCCCCCAACAATAACGTCAATTCTCTCCCCCGCCGCCTCCACTAGTCCCCTCAACACCTCTTTCCCCTGCCCCTCCACCGCCGTTCTCGCGCCCCCACTACTCAACACAGCCGCAAACCCACACCCTACCAGAACCTCAAGCTGCGCCCGCATAGCCGCGCGCGGAATACAATCGAACGCCCGATGAAACGTACATGGTTTCCCGCCCGCGGCGCGGACGAGTCGCTTGTTGGCTTCTACATCTATTTGCACATTGATAGGTGGTGCTAGTGCTGGTGAGGGTGCTGCTGTGAGAACGCCGAATACGAATCCATCGGCTCCCGCTTCGCTGAAGTCTCTGATGGAGGATTCCATTTCCAGGAGTTCGGTGGAATTGTAAGTGAAGGAGGTAGCGTGTGGACGTATCATTACGTAGATGGGGATTCTGGTTGTGGTTATGGTTGTAGGGGATGGTTTTAGGGATAAGAAGGTTGAGAGGAGGGGCGTTAGACCGCCGACGCTGGGGGAGCGGCAGAGTTCGATGCGGGAGGCTCCTGTGGCGGCTGCGGTTTGGGCGGAGAAGAGGTTGAAAGAAGCTATTTCTAGGTGTGGCATTTTGGAATCTGATATCGATGATTGAGGGGGGGACTAGGTTGGCGAATGAGGTCAAGGAACGCGGTCTTGCCCCTGAAGGGGGAATGGAAGCCCATCACGTGAGATAGGAGTATGAGATTTACGGCTGGAATGAAATCGGATGAAGCTGGATGAGATAAGGATCTTGAGATGCGGGGACTTGATAGGTAAGGCTGTGCGAAGTCAAAGGTGGGTATTCGAACTGGCGTTGCTAGTCCGCGTGTACCTGCCTATTGTATGATACTGTACTTGACATCCCGTCTTACTATCTACCACCGAGTCACGACGTTGAAATATATAATAACAAGTTAAAAGGTCGGAAATGTAGTCTGGGATAGAAGTCTTTGGAGTCATATTTCAATATCAGTAAAAGTCATACCAGCTTGTAAACCCTTCATCATGGTCCGCCATTCTCTCGAATACTCCAAAGAGGAGCACAACACCGTGAACAGATATAAACACCAAGGTATCCATCTAACCCAGTTCCCCTTCCAATGTGAACCTCAACCCCTAACCCTCCATCCAGCCAACTACTCCCTCGAAACCATCCACACCATCATCAACACAACCCCCGTACTCCATGTATCCTTCTCCCCCTCCCCCAGCGACCCCTTCCCCGTAATCCTCCCCCTAATCGGCCAAATGGGTTCATTCTCCCACCCTTCTGCATCCCTCGCCGAGCCCCTAGACCTCTACCTCCACGGCTACGTCTCATCCCGCATTATGAATCTCACTTCCTCCACCTCCACCTCCTCCTCATCCCCTCCTAAAGGTCTCCCAGTCTGTATCTGCGCCTCGAAAGTCGACGGCCTAGTCCTAAGTCTCACGCCCTACTCGCACAATTACAACTACCGCTCCGCAGTCCTATTCGGACACGCGACATTGGTTGAGGATGCGGATGAGAAAATGTGGGCGATGGAGTTGATTACGAATTCCGTGGTGCCGGATCGTTGGAGACAAACAAGGGTTCCGCCTATGTAAGACTTATCTCCCTTTCTTCCTTCCTTCCTTCCTTCCTTCCCTTCTCCCATACTCCACAAATCAACCCCCACCCCCCCAAACATTTAAAACCCTCACATCTAACCCCCTCTCTTCTTCCCTCCCCAGACCATCAGAAATGCAAAGCACGCGCATCCTAAAAGTGACAATCGCCAGCGGCAGCGCCAAGATCCGGGAAGGCGTCCCCGAGGACTCGGCTGCTGATATGCAAAATATAGACAATATCTGGACGGGCGTGTTGCCGCTTTATGAACAGTATGGCGAGCCGGTTCCCGGGCCGTATAATAAGGTCGAGGAGGTGCCAGAACATGTGAAGGGGTATGGGGAGGAGACTAGTAGGGGGAACAGGGAGTATGCTGTTGAGGCGGCGCGGAAGGGCGCGCCTGTTAAGATTAAACAGAGGAATGAGGATGAGGAGTAGAAGTAGGAGGGGTTTTCAAGGGGGGAGGGAGATGGGGTTGCTTGTGCTTGCTTGCTTGCTTTTATGGACGTGATTATATAGAGGAATGTTTGAAGAGACAATTTGAAGTTTTGGAGAGTTTTAAAAATAAGGCAGGCATTGAGAGGAAGACACTTGTTATCTCAATGCCGAATCGATGTTGTTAACAGGCTGGAAATAACCAAACAAATATGACATAAGATCAAGAGGTCAAAACAACCCCTGGTGCAGTTTATAAATTTCAATTCGCTCAAAGTTACGCTCGTCAAGTACTATTATGATGTAATATGACATGAGATGCCGCAGACCCAGCCGAGCACTCCATGACCAATCCGTAGCTTTGTATAGCTCACCAACCAACTCCCTATACATTAAATAATACAGAAATAACCCTTATCCCCAGTCCTTCCCCAAGCTCATCATCCAAACCTCTGATATCCACCAGAATTATAAGCACTCGGCAAATGGAAGCCCGGACTTTGTGGAACATTTTGAGAATCCCCATAATTCCTCGACGCTGGATTAATTTCGTTCGACGAAACATTCGGAAATTTGGGCGTGGAAGGGACGGTTGGGGAGTTATTCCCATGCGTTGTTCCCCAACCGCCCAACGCATCCTCGCCCTGATGCGCAACGTCCGCATTATTCCAACCTCCATAGCCCTTCTCCTTCAGCTCCATCTGATCCATATATGCCTCCTCGCGCTCTTTCTCAATTTTAGCGTTATAAGTTTCGCGCTCGAGCGCACCGGCTCGTCGTTGGCGGATATAGTAGAAGACAAGGGCTGCGATGAGCAAAGCGCCTGCTGCGCCGCTACCGCCATAGATGGCGAGTTTGGTTGCTTGGGGGAGAGCTTGAAATTTTTGGGCGGTCGAAAGTGTGGGGGTCTGGGCTTTGAGTATTGCGTTCATTGCTGTTGAATTTCCACTATTTTTGTTTAGAACATTCATATGAATTGCACGAGTCCGACTTACGGGAGGCTCTTGATGCTTTGCCAGCTTCCGGTATTATCTGTCCATTCGTATGCCGATCCACTTGAGTAGTCTTTGATTTCCGCAGACTGCACATACATGTTATATGGTCCCTTGGAGTAGTCCGTCTCGCCTCCTGCCCACTCAATTGTGTATTTGTTGAGAGAAGAATCCCCTCCTGCCCAAATCCCGAGACGGACTGTCATGGGTGTCTGCGGGTAAGTTCTTCCCTGGTTTGCATCTGCGTAGTGGAGAGTTCTGACCACGGTAGAGTCGATGAGCCAATCCAGCTTGTCGGCTGTCCAGTCCACGGTATAGTTGTGAAAGTTTGCGCGGACGTCTGAAGATACAGGGTAGTAGATAGCTCTATCATAAGAAGTCGTGTTACCTTTACCGAAGTAGTTGGTTTCTGCGTGAGTCGAATTGCCGCCCATGAATTCCCAATCAATTTCGTCCAGATCATCGGATTCCAACACAATTGACGATACTATTCCCGTACCAGTGGCCGCTTTCATAACTACCGACACACTCCCAAACATAATATTGAATTTGGATTGGATTGTGGGCGAATCCAACCGCTTTGCCACAGTAAATTCTGCGCCATCTGATGTATAGTTGAGCGTTCCTGCGGTGATGTTGAAGGAGGTAGTGACAGTCGAGGAGGTATTAAAGTAAAAGGTATGGTTCATGCCAAAAGCAGGGTCATTGGGACAAGTGGCGTTGAGAGGATTGCACAAGGTGGAAGTCTGTCCCGCCACGGACGTGAGGAGGGCTGCAGCGCCTAAAAGGAATGTTACGAATCGCATGGTGTCGTTTGAAATGAGTGTATGTGATCGATTGAACAAATCAGAGAGTGACGGGAGTTTCCTACGTGTACATTACTGCAGGAAGGATTTCAAAGGAGTGTAATGTGCAGAATTGCACTGTGCAGAGGAATGAGCGGCGCGGTAAAGAGGAAGAAGGGGAAAAGAGAAGGAAGCTGGCTATTGCACATCGAGGCAGTTGGGGCTGGGGCTCAACATGGCTCTCGGGTGGCTGAGATTAGAAAAGGGGGCAACTGCACATGGCATGGTCTTGCAGTACTGTAGCGCTTTTCAGATAAGATAAGAAGGACTTACCGAGTCCGATTGTAGCTTAGCATGGTAATCGTAACATTACAGACTCAGATCCGGCAGGAGTACAGAATACTTGTCTGAAAAAGAGTGAAAGATTTGCTGATGGGGGAAGCCAGAATTATCCGAGGAGAAGACGTTGTTATATACCTACCAGGTACCAGTTGTGATGTGAAGGATTCGTGGCCTATTCGTCACTTAGCGCTTACGTGCGAGGCATAATTGATACAAGCTTTCTGTACCCCAGATGTAAGCTTACTGTACCCTCACTCTTCTCTTCTCTTCTCTTCTCATACTTCTAGTTTGAATGTCCACCATACTACAGGTGCTCTTAAGGCACCTAGGTAGTTTATACAAGTGTACGTATCATGTTAAAAGGGGGTTATAGCTAGATTCATGAAGCAAAAGCGTCACTAGAAGCATAACGGTTGTCGGCTTCCATTTCAAGCAATTGCGTTCATGGCATCATGCGGTCATCCACTCTCTTTCTTTCTGTCCAAGAGGAGCATCAGCCGCAAGGCGTTTTCAGCAATAGGGCAAGCACGACCATGCAATCCACATAGGTTGAGGTCGAGTATCAATGTCTCTTTTCCTTGTCCATTCGTCTGAATCCATTCCTCTGCAACCCAAGCCAGTGTCTACTGTTGCAAACTCTTCTCTTCTGCAAGCCACAACCACTGATTTTTCAGCTTCCACCGCAAGTATGAGCACCCAAAACTCCCATCCAGGCCTCTCACCCGTCACGACCCCGGCCATCAACAAAGGCCTGAAGCGACCTCAAGAAGATACTGCAGCTGAGGCTCGTCGGGAGGCGCGCCGACAAAAACTCATTGCTCTCTACACACTCACACCCGAACAGAAAGCAGAAGACGAACAAAGGCATCAACAATTTGAAGAACATTGGAAAGAGTATGAGCGGGTTGAACGAGCGCGAACTTGGGAAGATTTGATCAACATTGACAGAACGAACTTCGAGGAGGGACTGCGCTCCAAGTCTTCCGCTCTGTACTTAGAAAGTTGTCCCAGCTATAGAAGCCACTGTCGCGCTACGTTCTGCCTCCCTAATATGCTAAGCGGGCGACCAAATATCGAGTCGATTTATCGTTTCAACCTGCGGGACCTTACTGGCGCGCGAAAAGCTCCCGATGCCTGGTACCCTCGTAGGTCTCCTTTCTACTTGTGGGAAGATCATGCTGAATTTACGCATAGAACCGAATGCCTATTTCCACATCACCTGTATTGAGCAGGTTCTCGACCTCCCCGCTTTCGCTGCCGACATGCTTGCTTCCCGCGAATACTTGTACTCAGAACTCCTAAAGATCAACGATTGGCTCGAGAGCGGCTTCAAATCCATCGAAGGCCATCCTTGCCAGTTTAGCGAAGTACTTGCGTCTGTCGATGAGGCAGAGCAGATTGACCACCTGCCCTCGACTCTTCTACGCCTCCTCACGAAGCCATTGGCAGAAGAAGAGCTTAAATCAATCATCTCATCTGACAACCTCACCTACTCTAAAACAACCGATGGTCGGAGTGGAAAAGCCGAAGAACCAAGTGAAGCTCTCGATCCAACGCCTATGCAGATTCCAACTCAACCAACGACTCCGCTTCAACTCACGCGCACCCAGTTCCAGGTATTCCTCGAGTCATTCCTCGCTCACTGCGCTAGCACAAAGGTCACGAATGTCAGAGTAGACTAACAGACTGACGACACACTCTCTCACGCCATGAACGTTCCCAGCCCATCAAACGACGCTGTTTGTGAGACTGATAAAGATGTTCCCGTCAGCAGTGTGGTTGATGCAGATAGTCCTCACGCACAGAACAAACCAAACGATGAGATCGGAATTAAGAACACACCCATCGGCAAAGATGTTGACACCGACATCGATGGCGTAAGGAAGGATATCGAACTTGGAGCTGGCAAAGAGAACACCGAAAGCAGCAGTGTCGATAGCATAGGTCGTTCTTGATGATTGAAGCTCTGCTTTGAAGGAGTATGGAAAGAGGGTCTACGTACAGTATGATGTTGGCGTCAGGCATTTGCATGAGGTTATTGCTTTGCATCTTCAATCAATGGGAAGGATGGCAGAGTTCACACAATGCCAGCATAAAAGCATTCGCTACTAATGTAAGTTTTAGTAACTCTAACCTTTTCATTATATCGTCGCTAAATTCCATCAGTTGCAACTAAAATGACACATAGGGTAGTGCAACATACTGGTCGGTATGCGGTTTAACAGGCCTTTGAGAATGGCAGGACAGAGTCTTTAAGATATCATACCTTTCACCTCTCTAGTGCAGTATCTTTCTGCAAGAAACCATTACATACTCCTAATACCTCGCGATTACTCAATCCGATTAGTGCAACCTTACTC
>NW_022157387.1:0-24219 GCF_007821495.1 Lachnellula hyalina
AGGAAGAAGCCCCGGAAGCAGACGAGACCGCCGAAGCAGTTCCGGAGGTCAGCGCAGTTGAAGAAGAAGCAGAAAAACAGGAAGCAGACGAGACCGTCGAAGTAGTTCCAGAGGAGGCCAACCCAGTTGAGGAAGACTCTAAGGCCACGGAACTCATCAGTGAACCAGCTATTGAGGCTTCACCACCCCTGGAAGATGGCCAAAAGGATGATACAAAGGAGGTTGAACTTGCAAACGCCTCACACGAAAACACCCCGGCGTCCGAAGAGACCAAAGAACCTGAGGCAGAAATTCCACCCATTGCCGATGCCCCAGAGGTCAACAACGATGGGCCAGAATCTTCAACTGAACAGGATAAAAAGGAGGAATCATCCGAGGACAAAGGCGACATTACCGAAGCGATCGATGGTGCGACTGCCGCTATTGTGGCCGGAGCAATCGTTGCTGAGGTTTTATCCCAGGACTCTCCTACCGGAGAGCCAGAAACTGTTACGGAAAAGGCGATTGTCGGCGAACCAGAGCAATTACCAGATGTCGAGGAGGAACCTGCTTCACCCGGCTCACCTGCCTCTCCGAAGTCCGAGAGGCGTAAGCACCGATCTTCAAGACATTCAAAGAGCTCCAGTCACCATAGCAGCAAAGACAAAGGAAAAGAAAGAGAAGCCACCCACGATGAGTCGCGTCGCTCAACCTCTCATCGTAAACGTCGTGACAGCGAAACCTCTGCCAAACCAGTAACAAAAGCACCTTCGACCCCCCCTCAGCCGCAAAAGCCCGTTCGTCATGACAGTGGCGTAAGCGCAGGAAGCACCAGCTCGCATTCCCATCGAAGACAGCGCACGCCTGAGGAGCAAGCAGCCCACGATAAACGCAAGGAGGAACGTCGAGCGAAAGCCCGAGCTGCAGAAATCGAACTCCAGAAGAATGAGAGTGCGGTGGCTGATGAACCGGCCATGGGCATCGTTGCTCCTTCGGCAGTCCCACGACACCTATCAACATCAACCAGGAGGTACAGCAGCACCAAGTCCAGCCACAGCTCCACCCACAGCAGAGATGACGGCGAAAAGAAGCCAAAGTTGATGGACTTAAAGGGCGTCAGTGTGGTAAAATCACCCTTTATAGTAAATGACAAACCGCACATCAAAGAGACGAAAGAAAAGGTAAAAGCAACGGCTTCCGAGCGCATTCGTAGATCGATAGATGGCGGAAGACCCAGACGTGACGAGTCTAAGGATAAGAAGCCAACACTCATTGATCGCATCCGTCAATCTATCGATGGCGAGCGGCCCAAACTTGATGAGTTGAAGGACCAGCGCAAGTCATCTCCTGGAGAACGACCAAAGATGGACCAGAAATCCCACCGCCACTCCCATCGCTCTTCCCACTCGACCCGTAACGATTCGGACAGGAAGGATCGAGATGAGAAAGAGAGATCGGAGCGCGAGGCTCGTCGCGCCCGCAGAGAGGCCGAAAAGAAAGTGGAGCTTGCGAGGCAAGAGGTTGCTGAGGAGACTCGGAAGAACAAGGAGAAAGATGACGAGGAACGACGGATTAGGCACGAGGAGAGGCGCAAGAGGAAGGCCGAGGAGGAAAAGCACCGAGATTTCGATCCCAAACGGCGTGATGAGGAGAGGTCCCAGCCATCTGGAAGCAGCGATCGGAGGGAGAGGGTGCATCGACACCGAGCAAACGAGAAGAAAGAGCCGCCGAAAGGAGGATTGAAGAGCCTCTGGTCTTCAGCAAAAAAGGCCTTTGCATGATGGAATACGTTTTTGATTTGGACGTCTACAACAGACATTTCGATTCTTGATGATGTTACGAGATACGATTGGTGACTTTGCGAAGGATGAATGATTTTTTGACGATGTTACGAAATATTTTCTTTGGTTTGTCAATTTTGGGATGGGAAAGTGTACACGGAATGGAGGATACGATACGATACGATACTATTTATCTGGCCACGCATGAGTGTGTTGTATTTCTGTCTTTTCTTTAGAACTCTTTAATGACTGAAACGTTGTCGTTCATACATATAAGCATATTCTTGGCATATACTTGAATTGAGATAATGATTCATGACGACCTCTAAACCGTCTGGACTTGACGTTACATTATCTCTATTTGTATATTTGACAAACTCTGCAAATTGATGTAACACTCTCGGGACTATGTTAATGCAGGGTGTAAAGTGATGGAAGAGGTTCTCCAAAACAAAGTGCTAATTGATACTATAAAAGCACTGCCACTTGGCAAATGGGTATTGTATAGAGCCGCTGACAAGCCAGGAGAGCATCATTTGGAAGAAGAGCAACTCTACCTGCGCCTTCATGAGCGTATTTAGCTTGGTAAAGTTTATTATGGTGGCCAGAGGCCAGGAGGTTTTGACCCGAGATGGCAAAGTGTAAGAGGAGTTTTACGACCAATGGTTTGGTTATAGGTTGTTAATACTTATCCAAGACCTCGGGGATCGCGTTGATCAGGGTGCAGAGTGTCAATGCCTGACATCAGAAACATAGACCTCTATCTACCTCGTCTTACTGTTACGAGACGTGTTTAGTGGACTTACAGGAAACTGCGGTGCTAAAAGCAAGTACTTTCTCACCGTTGGATCGCTGAGGTGGAAATTAGGAGAGTGCTGGTTGCAAGGAAGATAAACTCTCTCGAGCTGCGACTGCTCTAAGCTAGGGACTGTCTCATGCACGCATTGTGAGACGTGGACTCACGCAGCGAACTGGGAGAGTTTTAAGCACTACTCAAACACTTTCACGCATAAAATTCCGACTAGATCAATGGTGCACCAGGCGACCGAATATACCCCCTAAAAGGCCGTTTGTAGAAGAAATGCAAAGCTCGCCGGTTTCGAGGTTCATATCTTTAAAGAATACAGAAGAAACAGGTTATACATAAGCTTGGCAACCGAAACTATGATACATAAATGCTTTTGGGTTTGGAGATCTAATGCACGTTGCATTACCTCGTTTCTACCACCGAATCTCTTGGATATATCCCGTCACTCTAGAAGAAAGGTGGCAGCCAGAAGGGATAACCACCATTCTTCATCCTGAAGACACTAAGCAAGAAGCTGTACATGACGAAGATGACGCCGCTCCAAACTATCACAGCAACCTGCTGAGTCTTGGGATCGGTAATGCGTGGGACCTTGAGCGCCAGTGAAATGGTGGCGAATGAGAGGAGGCCATCTGAGAAAATATTAGCAGACATACATATCATATGTGCTTATGCGATAAATTTCAGATTCAGACTATCAACCCCGAGGGACGATCTGGTTGATTGATCCATAATTGGGGAACAAAGGATGAGGGTGGGGGTTGAAAGTTACGAGGTAGGAGATCAATCAGCACTTACATATAGCCGCTAGAATTTGAGTTTCGAGGCCATTCTGTAAGAGTAAGTCAGTATACTTAACCAGTAATCAAGTATAGATAAAAAAACGTGTCGTCACGAGCGGAAAATGCTGCACAAGGTAATAGCACGTAGAAACATACCTGATTGGAGAAGCCTCCTGCAAAATAACTCACGCCTCCTCTGCCATCACCAGTAACATATGGAACTTTTCTGATATGGTTGAACATGTGTCCAGTGGTAAAAAGTAATATGGCAATCAAGCTGATTGCCGCCCAAACGTTCCGGTTTTGTATGATTGGCACCATATATGGCCAAGCGACACTCAGGAAGGTTATTGTTGCTAATATGGTGGTGGTGATAGCAATACCACGCACCCAATTGATAGGTCGATTGACTTGGGGATGTGGTCGATCAGGAAGGTAACGGGCGATCCAGGAATGGACTTGTTCTGCGGATTGAGGCCTATTTTATAGTCAGCTTGAATTTCAACTTTCAGTTGTTCTCGAATAGAGGCATACCCGCTAGTAAAATCATATCTTATTGGGCCATTGTCGGGAATAGCGTGAGGGCCAACAGTTGGCTGGAAGAATAGAAGGACTGGGGCAGTCTGGAGACCAAGCTGGAGGAAGGAGTATTAGCAATAGGAAGTAAGGTTTTGCGAGAGTACTGACAGATTGAAAGGTGTTTTTGCCATCCACAAAGTCTAAGGTTCCAAAGACGAGCCGGGAGTCACCCTTCTTGTCCCCTTTGGTCCAGCTACTGGACAAGAGATCCCATTCCGGTTGAAATTCGCGGCAGAGAGCACATCCAAAACGAGCTTCCATAGCTGTCAGCAACACAACTACAGAGTAGTTTCTAGGGGCAGCTGTCAATTTCGCATAGACCGAATCGTCGAGTTTCAGTGGGGTGGATGCAAGAGCTTTCGTATGGAACTGGCTGAATTTGTCTACAACCGGCTTTTTGGCTGCGAGGGCAGCTGCCGGCAGCAGAGACAGAAGGAGGCCTTTCAGGAAATGCATCTTGAAAAGTGCCGTCGAATTGTGGATTGATGAACGACGGAAGTTGGAGAAGAGAAGAGTAGAGAAAGAAGTACCGCAGTACTGTCGTATGGAGCTTTCGATAAGGTGTCCTCTGGGCGCGGCTGCGGCTGTTTCGTAAATGGTCCGTGCTCTCCACAGTACGTACCCGTAACCGTACGTTAACCTAGTCCACTTCGGGTACTCTATTTACTCTACTGTTTTGACGCGTTTTCAAAAACCACGCTCCGTTCTATCCTTCCTCGCACCCCACCACCACATAATCCACCATTATGGATTCATCAGTATCTTATAATGTTGGCGAGCACACCGAGAGCGTGAGTAGCTCTACTTGGAAAGCCGACCCCCAACCCCCTCACTGACAATAT
Organism: Lachnellula hyalina; assembly: GCF_007821495.1. Classification (NCBI taxonomy): domain Eukaryota; kingdom Fungi; phylum Ascomycota; class Leotiomycetes; order Helotiales; family Lachnaceae; genus Lachnellula; species Lachnellula hyalina. Next base: position 4,772 of record NW_022157387.1, read on the forward strand.
TGCAGTATTTGTCTAAGTCACAGAGTCTCGAAGTGGCATATCAAGAAGCATTACGCAACACGGAAAGCATTGTTAAAGATGAGGCTGCGCGGCGACTGAGGCTCCGAATCTTGATGCTGGAGAACGAGAATGATGATCTGCATGAGCAGCTTGCGCTGGGGGATGATCGTATTGATGTCTTGGAGCAGGAAGGCGACGAGCTGCGGGAACAACTGGAGCGCGCCCATGACGAAATACAGCGCCACGAGGCAGATGCGAGAGTTCAGACACGTGAACTGAATAACCTACGGGTGTGTCCCACTTCTTTGATTGCATACGCCCATCTAATTGTCTGTAGGCCGCGTTGACTTCCATGAACGGCGTCACAATGGATACTACGAAGTTATTGACCGAAAAACTATCACTTGCGCGGGAGCTTGCCACGCTGAAGCCGGAACTCGAGCACCTGCGTTCTCAAGCGTCGTATCAGCAGATAACTCTGTCCGAAAAGTTGGCATTGCAGCGTCAAGTTAGTACATTGGAGGTGGAAATTGAAACCGAGAAACGCGCTTCGAAGCGAGCTGCGGAGAAGAATGACAGGAGGGAGAGAGAAGCAGACCTCCGAAGTCAATTGGAAGTATTGCAGAATGATCTGGTGCGAGAAAAGAACAACAGGACGGCGAAAGAAGTAGAGCTCCAGAGCCAATTGGAATCCCTACAGAAAGACCTGGCGCGAGAGAAGAAAGAGGGCGGGAAGACTCACAAAGAGGTCGAGAAGGAATTGAAAGCGTCAGAGACTCGGCATACAGTGCTCGAAAGCAAGCTGGACCAGATGCGGACAAAGTTACGAGCTACGAAGGAAGAGCTGAAAGAATGTCAGACCGAGCTCACTCAGGCTCGCGCAGCCCCGGCGAAGACATTGAGTACATCGGCCAGTGCGGATGCTTCAACTAGACCACGCAAAAGAGCGGCTTTGGAGATGAGTACCGATGTAAATATTGGTACGCCAGATGGAGTTGCAGCTAGGGGAAAGAAGCCGGCCGTCAAGAGGGGTAGAAAGGATCAGACCATGGTGGGAGAGAAGTCGATGTTTTCGATCACCCCTTTCTTAAATCGTACAATGAACATGGCTCTCGACACGCCCGCCAAGGATCCGGAAGCTGATAGCGTGGAAGAGGAAGACCAGGATACCGACAATCAAAGATCTGAAGCGGAGGTAGCATCAGAAGCTCCCGAAATTCCCGAGACATCGACGCCGACTGCTGCTCCTAAGGCTAAAGGTAAGAAGAAGGTCGTAGATAAGCCTGAGGTACTTCACAAAAAGGCTCTCGGCGATACAAAGAGCAATACCCAAAATAAGAAACCTGCACCGAAAAAACGGACAATTAGCACACTAGAGAAGGTCACCGAGGAAGATGTCGATGAGAATGAGGAACCACGCCAACCCGCTGCTGCGGTTACTACCTCCAAGAGCGTGGCTGCACCAATGGCAGGAACTATGAAGCCAGAAAAATTGCAATCAAAGGCAGCCGAGACTGAGGATACAGTTCTGAGGAAGAAAAAGAGAAAGTTGCTAGGAGGAAAGACCCTGTTCGATGAAGAAGATGGTGAGGCTACAAAGCGACCCACAAAGGCTTCTCTTGGAGCTCCCAGGTTACTCGCAAAGGGTGGTCTTGCTGGTCCGGGCGGTGGTCTTAGGGGAGGACTCGGAGCTGGGATGGGAACATTTTCGCCACTGAAAAAAGATCGGAGGGGTGTAGGAGCTAGCTTTCTTGCCTGATGCTTGGACGGTCCTCGAGTGACATACGATCAGGATATTAGAACGAGGCTGCTAAGCGGACATTGGAGGCGTTGGCTGCATGTATTGGAAATGTGGAGTTATTGGATGGTTTGGAGTTCATGGAGTACTTGGATTAGGTATGAAGCAAGGATCCATTCAGATAACGGATATCTTGCAGGTACTTTTGCAAATGATTAACACCATTTCTTGAATTCGTCTCTCAAGAACAGAATGCCGTGTGTGCTAATCTATCAACCAACTGCTAAAGGCGATCTCTTGAGCCTCCTATTGCCCCTTGTCTTTGAATGAATATATTTGCTTGCGTATCCTCGGTCTGTGCTCTGCTCTGGTCTATGTAAGTTGATCTTCTCTTTCATCAAATTCTTGTTCTTCCCTTTGGTTCTCATCTTAATGCTCCTCCTTTGTGGGATATTGATGCCGCAGAAGTAGCACCAAGCCAGGCTGTATTGAAATCCGGATACCCCATTATCCAGGTTAGTCTTTGAGAGGTTGAAAGTGCGATGCTATTTCCTCCTCCACATCCTTCTTTCACTCCTCCAACGACCAAGACCCCTCCGTTAGCTCTGTAAGATCATCAGTCCACATGAAAGTTCTCCCCGACACTTGTTTCCCTTCAATTGTAACCCGTATGCCTTCAGCACTATACGTCAGGCTCGTAGTGCTGGAACATCTTCTGTTGCTCTTCGGTCTCCACCACGTAAGCCATGCCGTCAACGTAATTATCATGTGGTCCGTCTACCAAAGCAGGATATTGCCCCCAAAGCATAATTTTGTAGGTCCTTACTCTGGCTGGTGTAAGAACTGGGGGTGCTTGGAGCCGAGGAACTTCTTAGAGTTGTAGTGAATCTGTAAGAGAGCTGTAAGAGAGCCGTAGAAGAAGAGTGGCTTTGGTATGTATGCGTATTGATCGCGTGATGGTCTGACATTGGGCTGGAAATTCTGGAGCTTCTCAAGCATGATGTTGTTGCGCTTGGCTTTCTTGTGAGAGTGAGGTTTCCCGGTAGGTAAAGAATGTCCTGGATGTTTCTCTTCACCGTTGACATTGTTTGGGGTAGATGAAGATTCCTTGAAGTTGTTCATTGCGGCGTGAAAAAAGGTAGTAGTTGTGAGTTGAATGTATAGAGTCCATGGTTCTGATATTAGGTACTCAGAATGCCTAGCTTTGAAGTAAAAAACGGACTGAGAGTAGTTCAATATATGATTCACAGGGACATGTTTTATTAGAGATTACTATAAGCTTATTGAGAGCCCCAGAACTATAAATTCCAAAAGATAAACTGTGCGCCAAGATGATTTTGATATTACCGGTGGTACCTATACCTGTAATATACTGTGCTGCAGTGATGTTCTTCCCGCCTTCTTGGCCCAAGCTTCTGGTGCTTGCAGCCTTGCATATTTAATTTTGACAATGGGAGACCAACGACGTATCCAACACAATTGCAATTAGTAGCTGAATGCTTTCGCGAAACGTCTTGCGGGCATTCTGCAGAAGACAGACCATTCGGTCTCACCTGCTGCCGCCATGCACTGCGAATAACCTCGGTAGCATCCGGAACCCTGCCCATATTTGTTACTCTCAAGCCTTCCTTTTTTCCAGTCCGCGGTGGTCTTCCTCGTCGACGAGATGGAAGAACAGGCAGGGCAGAGACTCGTTTGCGCGGGAAGCAAGAGTTCAAGGGCTGAAAAGCAGGGCGGCTTTCAAGCTTCTCGAAGTAAACAGCCTTGCTGCTCTTGAGTGTGTTGTTGCTGATCAACCGGTGACAGATCGATGCCAAGTACAGATTGTTCAAGAAGGGCCAGACGGTTGTTGATCTCGTATGCATACATGCTCTGTGGATTTGGACAGCAAGCTGATCAATTCAAAGGGATACGCGCCAGGAAGCTGGTCTCAGGTCTTGTTCTCTTCTCAATCTGCGTTGAATACTCGCTCACAACTCATTGTAGGTCGCAGTAGAACGCACGAAACCCAATGGTAGAATCGTCGGCATCGATATCATTCCCGCGCAACCTCCGAAGGGCGTATCTACAATACAAGGCAATTTCCTCTCCGCCGAAGTACGGGAAGAGGTGAAGCGCTTCCTTTCAGATCCAGACCGTGGACGAGCTAGACCGCAACTCTATGCTTCACTGGATGGAGAAACCCCAAACGCCATCATTGAGCCGGAACGAAGCTACATTGATCTTGAGCGACACGCGGGCGAAGAGACTAGTTCGGCGAATGGAGAAAGGAGGCCAGAAGATGGCGGGGGGATGGTTGATATTGTTTTGAGTGATATGTCCGCACCCTGGGAGCAGACTACCGGTTTTTGGAAGAGAAGTCTAAGTGACCCGTATTTTAGGATGATGAATACGAGCGGCATCAACTTCAAAGATCACGCTGGAAGCATGGTACGATCCTTTTCAAGTTGTTTAAAGCTCTACAGACCTAACATTGTGCTAGGATCTCTGCGCGGCGGCATTGACGTTTGCTTTTGATACCCTACGAGTTGGAGGCCATTTTGTTGCTAAATTCTATGATGGAGCTGAAAGCAAAGAGTTGGAAATGCAGTTGAGGAAGCTCTTCGGGGCTGTACACAGAGAGAAACCCGAATCGTCTAGAAGTGTAAGTTTTGATTTTGAATTTTTGGAAGTTTAGCTAATCGCTTGTAGGAATCGAAAGAAGCATATTTCGTGGCACTGAGAAGGAAGAAAGATGTAACAATAGAAGAAGTTACCAACCCAAATAAAATGTAAACCACACAATTTATCTTTGGGTTTTGCACCATTGAGAATTCCGGAAAATATACGAATGCAACTTCCAGACGAATGCCCAATAAGTAGCGTTTACAAAGCTACTTTGTCCCACTCCGGATGGGTGATCCCTTTACTTTCGCTCATACCGTGCGGAGATAGTTATCATTGTCTCTTAGAATATGTAGGAAATCCTTGCCCACGTGAAAATTGTATCCGAGGCCCCTGGTCGCTCTGCTATCCTGGGACAGCGTTAGTTTTCCATGCCAATAAGAAGTAGCACTTTGACAATATTAGATTTCGTACGGTATCAATAGGAGCCAGAGAGATATTTGTAGATGCCATCAATTGATTTTTGATTCGCTATGCTGGGTAAGCCACATTCACGCCTCGCCCATGCCCCCCAGAAAGGCCATATCAGAAGCCCAAGGCTTTTCTCCAGTACACCCAAGCCCCATGATAATGGCCACGCAGGAAACCTGATATCTGCGCCATCACGTTGCCCATCGGAATCAATTTACACCTTGAAACCTCTGGAACGCCTACGTCCACGAGCCTTCTCGAACTTGCGACCCTTGGACTCAACATATGGTTTCTAGTAGTTGAATTGTCAGCGCAGCCGAACCCGTGAGAGGGCATGATAATTACCTTGTGCTTGTGGGGTCCGAAGCCGAAGTGCTTAACAGCCTCTCTGGAGTTCTTTGGTCCTCTGAGGAGCAGGGTGTTGCTTCCAGTAGGAGCTCTAAGAGCCAATTGATCCAGAGTCAAAACCTCTCCTCCAGCCGCGATGATGCGGGCACGAGCCGTAGCCGTGAAGCGAAGAGCGGCAACGCTGAGCTTGGGGACGGTCAAGAGACGGTTGTCATCGGTGATGGTGCCGATAACGACAATGGTCTTGTTGTTGGACTTCTCGGAGGTGTTCGCAACAATCCTGGAGATGGAGACCGGGGGTCTGTTGATGCGGGACATAAAAAGGCGACGGAGAACGACCTTGTTGAAGGAGGAGTCGGTTCGGCCTACGATGAGAGCATGATCAGTATTGTCCCATTCTCTGCACGCCTCGTTCAAGGTTCGGGGAGTTACTTACGGGCCAAGAAGCGATACAGCTTCACGAGTAACTTGAGATAGACATTGTCACTCTTTGGCGCCTTTCGGTGCGTGTTCCGAACGTGATGAGCGTCGAGATCGATACCTATAGTGAGAATCGCATCGTCAGCCTATGATCAAGCATGCTCTTTGCATTTCGGTCTTGCGACACGAATATGCTGCGCAGGGCCAAGATCTCGAAAAAAGCCTGTCCCCCAGCCGGATGCATGGAGAGAGACAATTGTCGAGATCAGGGCGTCCACTTGCACACGAAGGCGAGGATGAGCGACATACCCATGGTTGCTGGTTGGCGTTTGTCGACGGTGTGGTGTTGTTCAAACTCGATATTTTCCCAGCGAGAAATATGTTTGTATCGTGGTGGGAACGCTAACATGAAATTAAGCGAGTAATTCGAGGCTCAGCCAGCGCCACCCACCCCGCCCCGCTCCGCTCCTCTCTCATAAGTACCTATGTACCATATTGTCAATGAAAAGCATTGATTGTCAGGCCTGACCTTATATTCCAATCTAAGTTTCTTGCTCTGGAAGCGTTGACTCTTGGCACCAGATGTTTTCATTGCCTAGAATTTCTACTACTTTATATAACATATTGGTAAGATCTCGCCTCTCTAGCTTTGTACAGTACATGCGTAGTATGGAGAGGTATTGATCGGTGGAAAGGGTGGTTGATGCGTATGAGGAGGATAACTTTCCTTTCAATTTGTGTTTCTGAGAGTGCGAGTGGTAGGTGTAGGAAAGGATGTAACCTGTCCTGTACTATATACATCAGGATATCAGACAAGGTAGGTAGTCATGAATGTAATAACTTTCTTTCATACGATCCAAATAATACATGCTCTACTCCGGCTTGTGACTGGGTTCACGTGGATGAGGTGCTGCAGGAGGGCGGGAGGGTTTTACTATTAGATTAATATACTTGCAGGCATAGGGGAACGTTCTCCATGGAATTTCTAGAGAATGCGCCGAACTTGAGATGCATACCTAGTAAGTTTCCCCATTTCGCGAAGTAAGTACCTTGATACCAGCAATGCACAGGGAATATATCGGGATATCGGAATAATTAGATCTCGCCAAGGCCAGGCCAGCCTCGAGATACCGGTACTAACATAAGACCCCCAAAAAACATTGTCAACGTCAACCTCCCACGGACCTACTGCCATCCTACGGACTACCTATCGACCGTCCCCGCAGAAGACCTTACTGTCGTTTCTATTGAATGGACCATAAATTGATCCCCCCCCGAATCAGTTCGCTACCCCCTCTAGCTCTTCGTTTCCAAGGGGACTAGCTCCCAACGGTTGCGACCACGAGCGTAATCGCCGTCTTGTCATACCCACTGGAGCTGTATACACCAAAGGTCGATGGGAGTGCCTGATTGAACCGGTGCAAATCGTCTGCTACTGCTGGAGGTGCTTTTCATCTCGCCTCATGCGCTTGAGGTCTGGATACGCGTTTAGCAGCCAGCCCCGAGATTAGAGAGCTTGTGAATACTCGGAAATGTCTGCTGTAAGTAGCTCCTGCGCCAGCTTTGGACGAGAATTGACAACGTGGGCAAAACCAGTCCGGGCCAGATGTCCTCAAGCCGAAGTATGGCCCTAAAGTATTACAACTCCGCGAGATGGTCGCACAGCCAGTTTTTGCAGCCTTTTGCGCCGGGGGAGTAGCTGGTGCTGTCTCCCGAACAGTCGTTTCACCCTTGGAAAGATTGAAGATTCTCTTCCAGATACAAAGTGTTGGTCGGGAGGAATATAAGCTCTCGGTTGGAAAAGGACTCAAGAAAATGTGGCAGGACGAAGGATGGAGAGGGTTCATGAGAGGAAATGGCACAAATTGCGTGAGAATTGTTCCCTATTCCGCAGTACAATTCGGAAGCTATAACTTCTACAAGAAAGTGAGTTCTTGATCTAATATGTTCCTGCAACTATAGCTACAGCTACAGCTACAGCTACAATTGCCCACACCCAACTAAGGCTAACGTATCATTGCAGTTTTTTGAATCATCCCCTGGATCAGACTTAAATTCGTTAAAACGTTTAGTCTGCGGTGGAGCTGCCGGCATAACCTCTGTTTTCTGTACATATCCTCTTGACATTGTTCGAACCCGTCTCTCCATTCAATCCGCATCATTTGCGGCGCTCGGCCCGGAACACACAGCGAAGCTACCCGGAATGTGGGAAACACTGATCACAATGTATAAGACTGAGGGTGGTATACGTGCATTGTATAGAGGCATTATTCCAACGGTTGCGGGAGTAGCACCATATGTAAGCCGGAAATTTGTGCTACTGGAGAATTGTACTGATTAGTCGCATAGGTTGGCTTGAATTTCATGACTTATGAACTTGCTCGAGGGTACCTAACTCCTGAAGGGGACAAAAACCCCAACGCTTTACGCAAACTCGCAGCCGGTGCAATATCAGGGGCCGTTGCTCAAACTTTCACATATCCCTTGTAAGTATTTGACTGTTCCGGTCAGTGGGGCAGCCTTGTTAACTCTGGCAGTGATGTTCTTCGTCGCCGCTTTCAAATTAATACGATGTCGGGAATGGGTTACCAATACAAGTCGATCTTCGACGCTGTTAGGATCATAGTTGCGCAAGAGGGAATCAAAGGCATGTACAAGGGCATTGTACCGAATCTCCTGAAAGTTGCGCCCAGCATGGCTAGTAACTGGCTTAGCTTTGAGATGACTCGAGATTTCTTGCTCACTCTGAGGTCTGACGCCGAGGATTTGTGAGGGTAGGGGGAGGTCCAATCTCCAATCTCCAATATACCCTGCGAAATATGGCTATGAAGTTGGAGTCACGGTTGCAATAGGCTGGCAATCAAGCAGAGAGCTTTGTATATGAAGGCGTACATCACCACCGGTTGCATTTGGATGGGCATTGGGAGCGGGCGCATAATGAGGCTTGTAGAAAGACAGTTGTAGATTCTTCTCGCGATGCATGTTGACAAGTAAAAGGGGGTAGGTAGATTACGAGAGATGGGGTGGAAATTGTGGCAAATACAGTAGATACTGGTCGAATCAATTTGTATTATTGCATATAAAAAAAATCAGGCAACCATTCAAGACTTAGAGCTGCAAGGGAATACCCAGTTAGCTATACGCTATGCCTACCCTTAGATGAATCCTGAACTACCTACCTACCTACTCAAGTAGGTAAAAGTGCCAGAAGCAACTCACCGGAGGTAAAGCGCCAAGGTATCCGTTGCCTACCTAGGTATGTAAGATTACGTTCAGTCACATCACGTGTGACGTACCTATCCTATGTCCTCTCCTCCTAGCTAATTTAGCGCGCATCTGTACGGAGTAAACCTGGGGAGCTTTGAACATCCACCCGGCCAGTAACAACATCAACATCCAAACACTTATCGCAATCTAGTCTTCAGTTGCCATTTGGAGTGAAGACAGCTACGATACTCGTCTCCACTACTTTAGCATCAGCAAAGACTGGCATTGATACATCCACAATATGTCTCGCGGAGGAACAACTCTTTATGTGACTGTAAGTTCACCCGGACAAGCTCCATTACCATTACCAAAACCATATATCCATCCCCATCAGTCCCCCATCAAAAAAACTCAGCTGATCCATCCCACGCAGGGTTTTGGACCCGGCACACGCGCTCGCGACCTAGCCTACGAATTCGAACGGTATGTCAGCCAAACGTCGATATCTCGATGATCGTCCTCGAGTGCGATGGCGATGACCCATCCACCCAACCCCAACTCCTCGTTCCTCGTCCTACCTCGTCGAGACTTCGCTGTCAACGTTACTCGTCTCCTACCTGCCTGCGCTTCCTACGTCCCATTCACTTCCTCGTCGATCGAGCGGTCGCACAATGATACGAACATTGTCATGACATTTTTCGCATGCGAGAAGTTCGAACTGCGGCGGATCGAGCTTTCTAAAATGCTGTTTATCTTTTGCTCTTTCAATCCCTCTATGCCCTCAAATCGAGTACCATGAGTCTAACAATGGGATTTACAGCTATGGTCGCCTTGTTCGTTGTGACATTCCAGCCCCTCGAACTGCTGCCAGTCGTCTGTGAGTGGGGATCTATCCGCTTTACAGTCAACTCTAATATCGTTGACACTTGAAGTAGGTTTGCATTCGTTGAGTATGAAAGCCGTCGGGATGCCGACGATGCTTACCATGAAATGCACAACAAGCGCATTGGTCACGATGATTTGCTGAAAATTGAGGTAAGCTTAGGGAAACTTCTACCCACCCGTCATGTTCTCTACTAACTGAAGTTAGTGGGCGCGAACTCCACCATCTGCCTCATGGCGTTTCGACTCTGGCCGCGAACGCGAACGTGCCCCACCTGGACGTCGTTCTCCTCGCCGTGGTGGACGCTCCCCGTCTCCTCGACGTGGCGGCCGAGCCGGCGACTACTCCCCACGCAAGGATAGCCGTCGTGACCGTGATCGCGACTACGACCGTCGAGACCGTGGTGGTGACCGTGATCGCTCTCGTAGTCCAGATGACAGGTATGAGGCCATTGAAGTCCTACGTCTAGTTGTGTTCTAATAGTCCTTCAGAGAACGTGATGTTAAGGAAGAGCGCGACGAAGTTCGTGAGAATGGTACCAATGGCGAAGACAGGAAAGGTGAACTCCAGGGTCTTCCCTATCGCGACGAGACTAAACTCACTGATACCTCTATGGCAGTTGCCATCGAATCTCCTCCCCCTACACATGGTATGTACCCTATGTAAGTTATCTTGGCAAAGAAGCTAATGAGACAAAGATGACTTGGATGTCGCTGCCGAGTAGGGATAACATTTGCGGCGTACACAGGGCGGGAAAATTCAACTTGTCACGGGCTGCTAATATCCTTCTCTATTTGATTGTACTTTTGAGTTTTCTAGATTCGGTTCCATTTCGATGCGGTCGAACGAGCACCTCAGTTGCATCCATCACGATACTTAATATCCGAATCGGCGGTCATAACATTAGCTAAATCAAAATTGAAACCATTTTCTTGCCTTGCCGATAGATAAATTTACCTCACGTCTAGTCAACGGCCATATGTGTTCCAGGAGTCAACAAGAGGCCCCTAGCCTCAAATGCCAGTTCAACACCAGCATTCGATACTACGGAAATACTATCGAGGAAATCTAATGTTTCATGTTACATACGTGGGCGAGGAAACGGATAGAAAGGACGGTCGTTGTTAGAGCTCAGAAGTGTTGATGGACACTTATTAGATTATGCCTCCCGAGTTCTCGTGATTTAATAGAAAGTTACTGTGCAGCTTTTAAATTGTTCATCGTAAGACATTATGCTGTTTATGCCAAAAGAATCAGAAGAACTTTATTCCCATACCATGCCCATTCCATCACGTCCCATGATTTCGCGTTTCCCCCACATGACATCAGCGGCCGCATCTTCAACCTCACATGGAAGACGGCAATGAAAGTGCCCTGGTTAAAGTTGCTACGCCATGAGCAATCCGCATTAATCCCTTTTTCGTTGGGGAGTTTATGCCGTCCTGTCCTTTTCAACCTTGCTCTTTTAACTAAGAACTATCACGTTGGCGAATTATCTCAAGAACCTGGTCGAGCGTGCCAAGAGCGTGCCGAAGTATCTTCCTGTTCTCAAATCTATCTCCCACTTGGATTGGGCAAAGAAAAAGGGCGTGGCTGGTAAGTCTCTTCTAGGAGTATACTTTTTTCTTATACCGAAACTGCAGGACTCTTTCTGATGTCTCAAGACTTCTGAGACAAACAAGAAATTACCCCCCGCCCCAAGTTCTTCTCGATCAAGCATCACTAACACAGAACCTGCAGGTCGATTTGACCGCCAGGCCGAGATGGATCCCACACCCGAGAACAAAGTCGGAGGAGGAAAGGCAGAGAAATCATACCTGACGACTGCTGTGGAATCTATTACCTGGAGTTCCTCACGATCGACAACGCCAAAACCTACGCTTACCTCTGCCGCTGGCCCAGCCGAAGCTTCTGGTCTTAGAAACCAACATGGGGGTGATCATACTGCACACCACTGGGGGCTGAGCCTCAAGGAATACCCCTACGATTGTCCTGCTCCAAGTGTGAGATGGTTTTATGCAGTTGATGTATGTTCAAAGCTACGTTGCCTGGGCGTCAGACTCAACCTCTGATTATCATTATAATAGGTTCCAAAGAGAAAACCAAAGCTTCTCAGTAATAGCAGGCTTGAAGAAAAACCAGCTGCTGCCCCCAAAAAGTTCGTCACATTCTCTGCTCACGATTCTCGAGCCATAGAGACCGCATATCAGAAGCTCGTAGAGGAACACCATGACGGGCGCAATGAGGACCGATCAAATGGCAAAAGGCATAGCAGGATACCGAGCACAAATTTAGATGCACCAGAACGGGAGGATAAAGCTGGTCTAAAAATCCCAGTCCACGAGGATTTTCTTTTTGACGTTGATATTCAAAATCGAGAGCTTGCTCCTGCTTATTGGCTTGGGCCAATTTTTGAAGTCAAAAGAGGATCTTGGTTCTATGAAGAAGGAGGCAAAAGCTTGAGACCTTGTGACGAGAATCTCGCTTTCCAGTTAGAGGAAGGGTATTTAAAGGCGAAACCATTTCGATATCCCCAGGCGGCAGAAAAGCCCTCATCAAGACCATCGTCCTTGAAGCCTGGTGATGATCCAAGATCTCTGGCAAATTTGGGAGCATTTGGCCGAAATCGCTCTGAGTCTTCCGGTCAGGTCACGCCAAAGTCGTCCGCAGAGAATCTTAAACAACCAGCTCGAGACGACAAGTTGAATAGTCCCAAAGACTCTCCTTCCCATCAGCCTCAAACACATCGACTCTTTGGCACCTATATGAACTCAGTTGTGACATATCAAGATTCGACTGTTGCGGTAAGAGCCTTCTCATTACCCATTCTCTCATCTCATACTTGTTGTCTATTCCACCATTTTTATTGTCATCCAAGGCTTCCTACTATTCGTGGAATGCTGACAGTGTTCTAGTGGCTTTCCACAGACAATTTAATGTCAAGAGTTAGCAGCACTGTCTATCAAAGATTTGCTGGTGGAGGCTATCTAAGCGGAATCAAGCTTGTCAGGGGATACTCAGAGCCAGGCAAAGGCAAAGACAAAGACCCTGCTACAGGTGTAAAAGGCCCATCAACTCCTACTAGTGCAGCGGCAGATCCGTCGACTATACCTCCGGGCTTGCAGCTCGACGAACGGCAGCAAAAGTTGTTAAAACGGAGATCTGCCCCTCCACTAAGTACCGCTCACCCTGAAGATCCACAAAGTCGAGCGGTGCGCGAGTCTGCCGAAGCCACTGCATCAATATTACAAAATGGGATAGACCCTGAGACGGAGGCTGAAGCGGTCAGAAAGCGAGATGAAGCTGAGATACAGAATGACTATAATGACTCCAATGGGGAGGATCAGGGTCGTGAAATTGAACATCTCATTCTTGTTACCCATGGCATTGGTCAGCGACTGGGGATGCGGTGTGTATCCAGCTTACATGGCTCGTAATGTCCAAAATCACTAACCAACTTGCTAGTACGGAAAGTGTCAATTTTATACACGACGTTAATGTTTTACGAAAAACCCTGAAAAGCGTTTATGGAGGCTCCGCCGACCTCCAGGCTCTCAATTCGGAGATCGATAAGCTACCTAAAAATTGTCGACTTCAGGGTAAGTCAGCAGGCGTGAAAATGTTCTCTTTCGTTAAATTTTACTTTCTCCTTGAAGGATTTTATCCTACACATGCGTCGATTTCTCTGGGCTATTTGCATCCCCCAATATTTTACAATACTTGAGACTTCCCAAGGAATTGTTACTGATAATAGATGCTGCATAGTACTTCCCGTCTGCTGGCGCCACCTTCTGGACTTCCCAAAGAAACGACAGAATCGAAAGGAACATGACCTTGGCACCACTCAAAACTCCGAGGAAGATTATCCTAGTCTAGAAGATATTACAATCGAAGGAGGTTTGTAGACCCAACTGCTATGCTACCCCTTGCGATATTTTGCCTTGTGTATCCTTCTTCCGGCCATCACTAACACAATTCCTAGTTGCTTTTGTGCGTGGTTTAATTAGCGATCTTGTAAGTGGTCGATTTTCATAAATAGAATATACTACACAGGAGGGTTTTTGAGAGGAGATATGCTTCTTCCTCCAAGCCTTTCTTGCTTTCTTCTTGGGCCACGCCTAGGTTAATCTTGATGTGTCCTTGGAGTTATAATACTAACCCCGGCTTCTTATTCTTTAGGCATTGGACATTCTCTTATATCAGAGCGACTATAGAAACCAAATTATCCAGATTGTTTTAGCAGTGTGTTCCCTTCCCTGTGTCCATTGCACAAGCCCTCACTGACGACCTGGCAGGAGGTTTGCCACCCCCAATGCAACGCCATTATATACAGTCCTTGTTCCTCGGTCATTCAAAAATAGCTTTGCAACTATAAAACCGGGTTTCTTCCAACAACAACCAAGTCTGCTAACTTTTAACTAGGTCAACCGCATATACAATTTGTTCCGAGAACGTAATCCCGAATTCAAAGGAAAAGTCAGCCTCATGTAAGTTCATTTAACTAGTAAATAGTTCTTTTTTTGACAATATATTGCAATCCAACAACAATCCTCACTACTAGATTACATTTCTAAACAACCTATTAACTTACTCGCTCATATAGGGGACACAGCCTCGGAAGCGCAATTCTATTTGATCTATTATGCAGGCAGGCCGAGTCTTCTGCTGGACATGGCTCAACTAAACGCCACAAACATTCCACACATCGGCCATCAAAAACTGCCAAGGCTAAGGGGAGAGAACTAGATTTTGATTTCGATGTTGAGGATTTCTACTGTTTAGGATCACCTATAGGTATGTGCATGGCCTAGATTTGTTCCGATGAGGTGATATAGCTAACGGGTAAAAGGCCTGTTCCAAATGTTGAAGGGAAGGAGTATCTTGGGAAGACACCAGTAAGCCCCAATTCTCAAAATATTATACCCGATGGCATAAAAAAAGCACAATACCTCAATTTGAACAAGTGTCTACGAAGGTCTTGATGCCGGTGGCTACAAAGGCTGTGAAGCTTTTACCGGAGCCTTATCGTGAGGGAAGCCATTCTCAACATAATGTTCTCTTCTTGCGGCACGCACCTTTCACAGGCGAATTCCATGTCAGAGTTGTATGAACTAACCATCTGCAGAGAAGATGCGGTCCCAGCAAAATCGCCTTTGGACTCTGACTACAGGCAGGATCCTTTTCTCGCCGCGTCCTCTAGCTCAAGCTTCACCGAAGAAAACATTTCAAGCATTACGGGCCTTCCTCTCACTATATCCTCCCCTAAAATCGGCCAGCTTTACAACATATTCCACCCTTCTGATCCAATTGCATACCGTCTAGAACCGCTTATTTCTCCTGCAATGTCCTCTATGAAGCCACAACTATTACCCTATACTAAGAGCTCTTTGGCTAGCTCAGTAAGTGGAATTGGAGCGAAGGTCGGCCAGAGCGTCAGTGGTCTTTGGTCTAGCTTGAGTTCTGGAATCGCAAGCAGTCTCTTGAACCGCAGTCTTGGCCTCACTAGCGACGATGTAGCCAAATTGGAAGCAGCGCCGACCCCTCAAACGCGGGCCTCTTCCCAATCTGTTGGGGCTGGAACGAACATCTCGGCTGGTGGAGTCCTTCAGTCAGATGCCCCATCTTTACAGAGACAACATACCAATGAGAAGAAGCTACAACTGGCCGAAGATACGGTAGCTGCGGATAGAGATGGAAGCAGTGCAAATGCTCCCACCTTGATTGATGACGAGATCGAGACACTTTTTGCCGGTTTTCAAAAGAGTAGGAAGAACACCCAAAATGATGAAGCGGGTGAGAATTGGTCAGAGGCCGAAGAGAGAGGCCGAAAGCTGCGAAGAGAGGAGCTGAAAGTTAGAGCTTTGAATCAGAATGGGAGAGTCGATTACAGTATCCAGGAGTAAGTCTACCCTCTGGGAGGAGCCAGCCATTGGTTAAGTTGCAGCTGCTCTCAGTCCCTTAATTGTCCACCAAAGTGGGACATTCTATTCCGTATAATATGCTAACCGTAAAACAGGAGCGTCTTAGATTTAAACCCATTAAAGTAAGCTATTTTCGCTCCCCCCCGCCCCAAACCTTCCTCTTAGCCCAGAAACTAACAAATCATAGCACTATCGCAAGCCACCTTAGCTATTGGGCAGATGAGGATGTCTCTCACTTTGTCATGTCTCAATTATTGAGTCGGTCACGCCAAAAGAATAGCCAGAAATAGACTGAGATAGAGTAGACTGCACGAATCATGGCGTTATGTGTAGGAATATTTGGAGTTTATGATTGCCATGCCAGGTGATGGCTCTGGAGACTGTTTGCAGCTACCGTTGAAGGAGAGCTTCGCACCTAGGTGTGTCGAACAGCGGGTTGATTGTCATAGCTCTAGTTATAGATGAGATTAGTGGGCAATGAAAATACCAGATTCGGCGTCAAACTCTTCTTTTAAGAATGAAACTACTCCCTAAACCATTTAAGAGGGATAAGAAGGTACTACTCGAGCGTTCCCTACCTGAAACCTCCCACCCCCAAGTTGTCATACATATCGACTGCGTATTCAATATTTACAATAAGATATCACGATATGCATGAAGGAAACAAGAGCCAGCTAAAAGAGAGGATATCCGTTTCCATTCCCATATGATACAGAAAGCCAGTTTTCTTCCAGAAAACACGCGGGGGGTATTGATTTTGTCGTTCATCCATGCTTTTCATCCCAATGCCTTCCAATATAATACACGTCCCATTGATTTATTACGCACCCAAAACACAAAGAAATTTAGATGATCAAGTAAAGACTACATAGCAGACTCGGCCCGGTAAATATGCCGATCCAGAAAATCAGGTTTCCCAACGTTGCTCTGCCTCTCAGGAATCTCGATCGCGATAACTGGACGAGAGGCAGCTGGCTCATCTGCAGAATCAAGAGATAGCCTCTGAGCTTCTTGAATAAGCACCACATGACAAGCTCGTGCACACAGGCCGAAAGGAAGAATGTGATGAGTGTTGCGGTGTTCTTGTTGACCTTCATGGAGGAGATGGAGGAGTGATAGACGTGGCGCAGGAGGAAGTTATGCACAGGTCGGTTCCAGTCGCGGGCGAATTGATCCCAGGAGACGGAGTTCCACCAATCGGAGTAGAATCCTCGGTCTGCGAAGTAGGTGACTTCGGCGAGGAGGTTGAGGATGCATTCCCAGATCACGTACCATGTCTTGTTCCATTAGCGAGATAAGCTAGGGGAGGATAATGAGTGAGGCTTACCATCATGTATTCCATCATAAATGGGAAGATTAAATCGCTGAGGATCCACGGAAATTCCTTTAAGCGTTCCTGGAGAGGCAAGCCGGCGTCCTTCATCTCGATTGTTCTGACTACTACCGGGTAGATGAAGGTTTGAGAGATGAGGTTCATGATGCCTAGTATTCCAAATACAGCGACTGCCTTCTCTGCCACGTAGTACCAGTTAATGCTGTCTGAGCGAGGGTATTCAAGCTCATAGACTAGTGTTGGAAGGACAATGTATTCGAAATGATTTGTAACAGTCAAGTTCGTCGGGTAGATGTTCCCACTGGTTGTGCATTTGCCTTTCAAATCCTCAGATAGAGCATCGATTTCCCACTTGATAATACGCTCAAAGGCAAGTATTTGGTCAATGTCGAGAGGTTCACCAGATTCGATGGCCGCGGCTACTTGATTAATGCTAGATTCGCCATTATCAATAGACTTGCTCCTGGAATGACGCCGCTGATTCATATCGTTGGCTGTAGGTTGATAGTCAAGGTAGGACGTTGTTAACGACGAAAAGCTTGGTGTGGTGGCCGATGGGGTCGCGACTGGGTCGACGGCATCAAGCTGTTTCAGTTTCCTTACGAGCGTTGCTCTCATTTTGTAACTTTCTGAAAGATGACCATTATCTGAGTTTAACGTTAGTACGGTCGGAGCAAGTTCAAGAGCTTCGTCATCTTACAGAATGCATAGCCTGTTTGAGTAAGAGTCAGTAGAGTTAGATACGAATTCAGGATTTTCCCCCGAGTCAAAGACCCCGCAGGCTAAATTAAAATAAAGGACTGAACTCACTATGCATTTTCATGAGCATTGTCACCGAGTGAAGGACGAAAAAAACGGTATGCGTCCATGGCCATTCCCGAATTAGGGTCCATTCAAGCACAGCAAATAGGAAAAAAGCTTGCCATATCTGCAAAAGTTATCAGTAAGGGTTCGTGTAAGAGCTATAGCAAATGATAGAGCGGACAAGGTGTCCGCTTAGCCGGAGTGAACAGTCTCGAGGGTGCAGTTGGCAATGCTTCTTGACCCCTTCAAAGTAAACAATCGGAGGAATGAGAACTTACACTCTGAATTATCCAACCCTCTCTATCCCAGGATAACCAACCTTTGCGAATAAGCTTCTGTAAGATAAGACTAAAGCCTGTAGAAGCACACATAACGCCATCACTCAGCCCAAGCATTATGACCTCTCGATGAAACATCAAACCCATAATTTCGTTCGAACCAAGTGGATTTCCAAATTTTTGGTAGTTTCTAGCAGCAATTTGGACCATATATATGGCAATTCCTAGCCAGAATAGGGTAAAAAACCCATGAAACGGCGAGTCAGCTGATTCAGCATTCTGCCGGTCGAATGCTGTAAAACGGCGCGTGAAGACTAGATCACTAAATTTACTTCTCCGTTTGGCCGCGGATGGGTTCCTCTCCTGTTGAATGTAAGTATTGCAGTTACTCTCAGATCTTAAATGAAGCCACCAACCCTTTCTATGCCAACCCGCAGAATCTCCCTTAGGGCATCATCATCTGCAGTCAAGATATACCTCCCTTTCTCCTTCAACTTGTTCAGGGTGATCGGAATGCTCTTTAGTCTTGTGGCTGCTGGACGAGATAAGGACGAAGACTTGATCTTTTCAAGCGCCTTATCAACATCTGGGTTGTCAACTCCCTTTCCATTTGCCTCTCCCGCAAACCCTCCTCCTTTGCCTCCTCTAACTACTGTATTCGGATCGGTTCTCAAAGCATCGTAGTCCTCCTCGCTTTGGGTTTCAGATCCCGCATACGAAGAGCCTCCTCTCCTGTTATCTGCTGCTACATCTAGAGCTTTCTTTAGGGAACGTGGAGCTTCGGAATTGCTGGGAAGAGTAAATGTTGAGTCGGGTTTGAGGCGAGCAGTTCCATCTTCGTCCATATGCCCTACCAACTGTGGCACCTGTTCAAACTTGTCCTCGGATGAGGACCGCGACGCAACATTTGGAGCTTCCGCAGACGCTGACAGTGCCATATCGAGGACTTCCAATGGCCTACCAGAGTCCCAACAAGGTGAAAGGTGGATTGTCGCAAAAGTGTTGGGATCGCTCTGCACTGACTATTCGAGACTTGTAACAGGTAGACAATTCGTTGATCGGGGTCTATTAGAGTAGTCGTCTTTCTAGCTGTCCCTTAAGGTTCAATCAGTATTGGATTTATAATTCTTCTAAGTACCGTAGTTCCCAGGATTGAATGCAAGAAGTAGCAAAAGGTTTGGTGTTTTGTGAGACGTACCTATGCTTACGCGAGGCGAGGGCGAGGCTGTAGAGAAGATCGGCGAGCACAGCACAGCGATCGCCAGCTCAGCTCAAGGTAGAAGAATGATTGATATGAAGCTTTTGGGAGGGCAGTGCTGAGGAATAGGAACAGGAATAGGATTCGAAGCGAAGAGAAGACAGGGTATTAATAAGAACAGGTATATGTATAGAGGAGAGGGTAGAAAAGACAGAGAGAGAGAGAGAGGGAGGGGGGGAAGGG
>NW_022157388.1:0-24003 GCF_007821495.1 Lachnellula hyalina
ATATATATATATAACAACCCTGCAGCGATCTCCAAGCATTTACCCCGCCCTAAAAACGGCAGCCTTTCCCATCGGGCAATTTTGCACTTCGCTGAACATGCGACATGCAACAGCGGCGGCTCTTTCCGTCTCATCACATCCCCGTCAAAGCGGCCGCTCACTCCGACTGTATTGCACTCGGAAAAAACAAAAATCCCAATCTCAGGCTTCTTGTCACAGCATCCCAATAATCATACAACATCAATTCGGCACAGCTTCTATTCTCGATATCTTAATTCAATAAAATAGAAGAGTAAGTCAAGGAGAAGGATAAGGAAGAAGGAAAAGCAAAAATTGAATTATGGGCAAACGCCGCTCCCTCACATCCTCTCGATCCTCAAAACCGAAACCCAAACACCAATCAACGGCCAAGAATTCCCGACCAGCCGGAATCTCGAAACCATCACAGCCCAAGAAAAAGCACATCCAAGTCTCGCAGACCACACCGATTATCCCGTTTGAGGCGAGCGAGAAGATATTACTAGTGGGCGAAGGCGACCTCTCGTTTGCACGGTGTCTGGTGTCGGTGCATAAATGCAGCAATGTGACAGCGACGGTGCTAGAAGGCAGTGAGGAGGAGCTGGTTGAGAAGTATCCGCAGGCACGGGAGAATGTGGATGTGATTAGGGATGGGAGTGGAGGTGGAGGTGGAGGTGGAGGTGGAGGGGGTGTGGTCAGGTTTGGGGTTGATGTGGGGAAGATGATGGGGAAGAAGATGGGGTTGGGGAAGGAGGGGGGGTTTGAGAGGGTGTTCTTTAATTTTCCGCATGTGGGCGGGAAGAGTACGGATGTTAATAGGCAGGTGCGGTATAACCAAGGTACGTCTACTCTTTATGATCGGGAACGTGTTTGCTAATTCGGAGACCACAGAGTTGTTAGTGTCTTTCTTCACATCTACACTCCCGCTCCTATCACGTAAACCCGGGTCTTCAATCATCATTACGCTTTTCGAAGGCGCGCCGTATACGCTGTGGAATATTCGGGATTTGGGCCGGCATTCGGGGCTGGAGGTTAAGCGGAGTTTCAAGTTCCAGAGGGAGGTTTGGACGGGGTATAGACATGCGAGGACGCTTGGGGTTGTAAAAGGGAAGGATGGGAAGGAGGGGGCGGGGTGGAAGGGGGAGGAGAGGGCAGCGAGAATGTTTGAGTTTGTTAGGAAGGGGGAGGGTGCTGTGCAGGGGGTAGTGGGTGGGAAGAAGAAGGGTGGCGAGAGTAGTGATGATGAAGAAGATGTTGGAGATGGGGATACGAGTGAAGATTTGGATGCAGTTTTGGATTTAGAAGTGGGTAACAACGATGATGGCATGGACGGAACGTTGGAGGACGTCGAAACAGATACCGACGATCAAAACGAGAGCAACGAAAGCGATGACGATTGAAAATGATCCATTTGGAGGTTTTGATCTATTGAGATCCTCTGCTAACTCCCTTTTTACACACAACGCCATGTTCCAGCCAATTATCCGGAGGTCATCCAATCTCCTGGAAAACGAAACTTTGTATATACAGAGATTTTGAGCCACCTGCAATATGCATTTGGCAGCAGACCAAATCTATACCTGAATAACATCAGGCTGAAACTCCATACCACTACCACCATTCATCGAAATATCGCCATTCATCACCGCACCATTCTCAGCTCCAACAGAAATAGGGAGCAGGCCCTCACCTAACGCACCTTCAGGATGAAGTGCAAACTGGGGTGCCTCCATCGTGTCTCCATCAAATATCACCATATTCTGAATTGGTTGTTGGCGAGCACCAAGGACGTTGATAACATCTTGTGCAAGTTGGCCACCGAGAACCGCAGTGACAGGCGCGATCTCAGCGCCCAGATTCTGAATGAACTTCCGCAACACCTCAGCCTTCATCGTAACATCCGGAAGACCAAGAGCCTTGTGCTTTGAAGTCGCAAGTGTCGTGAACAGCCTCAAATCTTCCGAGGTAGCCGGAAACTTCCCATCCTTCAGCTGAACATATTCCCAGAGCGCACGAAAGCACGACAGAATAGGCGTAACAGCCTTCAACCTACGATTGCTCCTCAAGTACTCGGCCGGCAGAGTCGCCGCATCACTAGCCAGGAACCACGTAGAATAGAGCTCCCTCTTCGTGACCAGTTCAATATGCTTCCCATTCTCCTTCTTCTCCTTGACATCCACCACAGTCCTCGTCCGCGTCTCAGCCTTCAGCTCCGTCGTACGATTGCTCTTCTCCCTCTCAACCAAGTAGTCGTGCTCAATCAAATCCGAGAATATGAATCCGTAGAACCCATGCACGCCCGCAGCGTAGAACGGCTTATGACCCACTCGTGTCGCCGTATTAATGAGAACCAAACTATCAGGATGCAAATCCGTCGCGATGACCACATCGAACGCGCCAAAGTAATCTGGGCCCTTGCCCCTAATATCGCTCGGGTCAACCACGACATTCACCCTCGGATTCAACTTCCTAATATTCGGTGCCGCGGCCTCGGCTCGATTCGTACCAACATCTGCTTCGGAAATGAAGAATTGGGCACCAAGATCTTTCTCAGTCACAGCTTCGTGGTCCACGATGGTGAGGCTGTGGATGCCAGCTAAGACAAGGTTTTTGGCTATTTCGTTGCCCAGAGAGCGCAGGGTTATGAGTAGGATGTTTGCGTTGCGGATTTTCTCTTGCGCTTGTACGCCCCAGAGGCGGATCTGTCGATCGTAGAGGGCGATCTCATCTGTGAGTGTTTGTTAGTGGACTGTTGAATGAAAAGGACAGAGGTTCATACCGGCGCTGATACCTGCTATCGCTGCGGCGGGAGCTTCCATTGCTTCTAGAGGTTGGGCGCCAGCTTGAAGACCTTGGGTGGGTTCCGATGCCATGTTTGTTTGGAATGAGGGGGAGGGGCAAAGTGGTGCTGTGCTGGTGGAGTTGAGAGATCCGTTTGTGATAGGTAAGGAAAGTCAAGGGGAATTGAAAGTTACGGCGAGCATTGCCTGGTGGGAAGATAAAGTCATTCCAAATCAGCTTTCAGGCTGATGCTTATTCTTGTACAATATCCACCGCTTTCACAATCTCAAGAAACAAATCAAGTTGAAATGGATATCTGATTCAAAAAAACAGACGCGCGTCAATCGCTCTTATCGCGCTTGGTGGTGCAAGCTCTTGTCTTCCGCTTTACCTCTGCCATCCAATAACAAGCCGTCTACCCCACACAAAGGTCCGCATCTTGCCTCTAAACGAGGTCATTCGGAAGCAGTTGGACTACATCGATTTCCAAATTCAAACCATATCCAACTTGCAACGACAAATACACAGCCCAATTTCCAAATATTGATACAGAACCCTTTGATTTACCCATCTTGCGTTTTTGCATTCTACCGACTAATTCACATCCTCTCCGAGTGTGCCGCCACTCCTGTTCACCGGCTCTATCTAGCGTCATCGCACGCCTATCCCCATGCCCAGGCCGCTCTCATTCATGGTCCGTAAGCGCAAAGACATTCCACCTGCACATATAAAACCAATCACCCACTAACTGTCCGTGCAAATAGTCTGGCAATTTCGATAATCCACGCGCCTCCGACTCCCACGAACACGCCAACCGAATTATCCTCGACATCCTCGATAACACCCGCTCTGCCGATGAAATCAGCCCCTCGGGCCAGCTGTATAATTTTATAGAGCGCTATCACCGCCGCAGACGGTTAGCGGATCCTGCCGCGCAGGAGCTCGTTGACATGGCATCCGATTCGGATCCCGAAATGCAACAGAGAAATAGGGAAGCGCACGGGAGATCGCCTTTATTCGTTTTACCACCACAACCAACCCAACCTGCTGATGCATCTCCCCGGGAGAGAACAATCTCGAGAATTGCCGGCATGAATTCAAGACGTGCACGCCCCAGGTTGCCACCCAGTGGTCGGTATAGTTTAGAGAGGGAGAGGGCGAGGGAGAGACAAGCAGAGCTATCAGGAGACAACAATGTCGCTGCCTCGAGGAACGGAATGCGGGGCCTTGACGAACTACGTGCTGCTACGAGGGAATTGAACGAAGCTTCTTCGAATCTACTACAGGATGCAGGAAGACAGTTGGAACGGGCTAGCTCCACACTGAGAGGCTTTTTGGAACCTGGTGACCGCGATTCCCCTTCGAGAGACTCGGAATATCCTGGCGAGGGTGGAACAAATCGTCGAGTCAAGCGGCGGAAACTCGATACGGATAAACTCGATGATGGGTTTACTGGGTTCAAATATGGCAAATATGGTCAGGTTGAACCGGGAAAGTTGAAAATGGAGATTGTTAGCTGTGACGGGGGAATATTTGATGAACCCAGTATCAGAGGAGACTTTACCGCTGAGAATGTTCTGAAGAATGATGCTACGGTCTATTGCACGAAGAGCAATCGTTGTAATCTGGTTTTGAGGCATCAAGGGGCGACTGTCTTCTCGTTGAAGGAGTTAATTATCAAAGCGCCACATACTGGTTATACAGCTCCGTGAGTACCCCGCATTTTCGGATTTAGCCCCCACTTACACCAAGCAGTGTCCAAGAAGGAATGGTTTTCATATCCATGACTTCTGATGATCTCCTAGCGAGAACAGCCCAATACCAAATCCAATACTCTCCACCTCGAGACCGCCGCTCAACCTCAGAACGCTCCAACGAGCTTCCCCCTATCCGATCCATCCGCCACATTGATGACGGCAGCATGACTGCTGCCCAAGCCCGAGCACGCCGCTTATACGACATCGGCCTCCGAGACGAAGACTGTGACTACCGCACCGCGCAAATCCCCTCGGACTTCACCACCAACGCTCCCCCTTTCCAAGTAACAACTGAATGCAGCGATTCCGAAGACAACGATGCAACAGCTCGTCAACGCCACCGCTCTCTGCATCGCCTCATAGGTGCTGGCCTACGCTTCGAGGACTCAGATAGCGATGATTCAGACCGGCTGCAAGGTCTAGGCCCTGAGCTGGGTGACTTCGCCAGTCCATCTCCTGGTATCACTCGGCGGGAAACAGCGTCAAATATCACGCTTTCTGAAGCGGCGGAAGCGAGCCAGATCGCCACGCAGGAAGCTGTTAGAGCTGTAGGGGGGAACTCATGGCGCCACATGCGAGGTTCTTTATCGAGCGGGATAAGAGTAAGTGTACGGTGCGGTTTGACCCACCAGTCAGTGGGCGGTTTATACTTTTGAAGATGTGGAGTCCGCATCATAGTCCGTCGGGGAATATTGATATTCAGAGTGTGGTTGCTAAAGGGTTTGCGGGACCTAGGTTCTTCCCGGCTGTTACTATGAGGTGATGGGGATTGGATTCATGATATTGTTTGATGGATCTGTCTCGAGAGGTCTAGGTAGAGAGTACTGGTTAGGTAGTGCAATCTTACCACTGGGTCTCTTGAAGCCTTTGGCACCTCATCACACATTTCCAATCACCGAATGAAAACACCAGTGCAGTAGAAAGATTTACAAATTATCTATGTATCAACAAGACGCTGTGCAAGGCCAACGCTAAATCATAACAATCTTTAGACCTTAGCGCCTATAACCCGGCATTCAAATCCTCAAGTATGCGATGACAGAAAAAGTGACAGTTCGTGCGTACTCGGCAGGCGGATAAATGCTGATGCTGTAGCAACATCCTCTGCTATTCCGGCAAGCGCATCATTTCCCTAGTTATTGTAAGCTTAGCTTAGCTTAGTGCAATGCAATGCAATGAATACATTACGTGGGGCCCGTACTGTAGCTAATATGCTAACTCGCTGGCGCCTCAGACATCGTTGCTGTGTGTCGCGTGCGTTGGTAATGAGGAATGCTACTGTATTTCTAGTTAGACCTCTATTTATCATGGCGCGTGTTCGCAGAATACCTTCAAGTTGTTTTCTCCAGGAGAAGATCAAGTGGTGTTGCGCTTTGTGTGAGCTGGTGTGGGAGATTCGCGATGTGCCAGCTATATACTAGTAGAGGCCTGAGGCCATACAGCTAGCATAGTAAATTTCGGCTTTATTGCTTTCAGACTAAATTCCATTCAAGCCGCAACGTGTGATTTTGAAAGTTGGAAATTTACTTAAATATTGGTCTTTCAGTTTCTCAATACCGGTTGATACTGTAACACAACCTTTACCATCGAACATACTCGCTTGGGCTCTTGCGGCTTTGTACAGCTCTTCCCAATTCTTCTTGAGTTCAATGGTCGAGCTATGTTACCGTTCCCTGTTTAGAGAATAATTCCTTCATCGTATGACCATCTTCATTGTATATCACGTTAAAATGACACCAGAACATTTCTTGACAGCGAACGAAAACTGAAGTGAATACATTTATTCCCTCTACGAGCCCGCAGATTCCATTGCATGCGATGCTTGAAAGAGCTCATGATACTCGGCCGAGTTACGCATATTTATAACCCTGGCTAAAGTGCAGGCAAGGTGAAAGCTGGTTGGAAAGAAGGAAATGGCAATAGCTTATAGAAGAACCATACGCCACATTGATTTGTTTTATATCCTCGGACGGTTTGGACACTGCAGTTGTGGCAGAACAAAAATAGACAGATTTGTGCTTTAAAGTCTGTCTTTTTGCTCCTTGCAATACATTAGCAGTTTGATATCCGACTTATCCGACGAGCAGGTGTGGGTTCTGGACGCGCTGTATGAATTTCAAATGACTCTTCTGAATCCTGAAGCGTTGGGTTATAGGTTTATCCCGTGCTATCATCCGCTCTGCCCGCAAAGAGTACACGCGGCTAGAACAGTTGAGCAAGCCGTCCACCAATTGCACTGCGGTTACCCACTGCGTCGCAATTGATCTTGAGATGTGGGAGCAGATTTCCACCGATGTCACAGAGGTTGGGCTTGCTGTCTCTTCTTCCTGGGGAGCCTACGGCTTGGCCCTTGTGGCGGAGGAGCTCGCCGTCCAAATGGCTATCATCATCGCATATCTGCCGAATGAAGGTTGGAAATGACAGCAATTGGGGTTTAGTAGTGAATGAAAATACAATATTTTGAATGAAAAGCCGTCCATGTCTTGAAAACCATGAATCAAGAAGTAGGTGTATACCTAGAATATCGATTTAGCCTCCATCTCTGGACATTTCTTGCTACAAGGCAGATATCACCGTGTTCCTGGACTTGGCGACTGCCACGGCGACCACCGGGGGTAGCACAATGCCTGGGCTGTTGTCATTACTCTAAGTCTGAAGTATACGTATTCATCACGAAGAGCTCTCATGCCCTCATGCTACCCGAAACACAAGAACTGAAGCCAGATTTCTTTTGGTTCTAGACACCATATATATAAGAGCATATTCTCACAGAAGTCTCAACGGAATACAAAGAAAACATAGATGGCAACCTAGCATACACACGACCTGGCAGAGTTGCGCTTGGACGTGGAAACAGCCCTTACCTATAACCTGGAAAACCGTTCACTACAACAAGAGTGTTCATTGATCCCTGGCCCTGGATTCATGATCAAATGCACTGTGATTATTTTCATCGCATAAGTATGAATGAAGTCTGGAATGACAGCTAATTATCCCCGATAGTGAAGAGAACTTAGTGAATCTATGCAATGCTTAATCTGCGCACGCTTATCTGTCACTTCATAGCATTACATGTATCCTCCAACCAGTAATACTCTTGCTGGTGTGTGATCTTTGCGCCAATGAAGTGGCCGCTGATACAGGTGAGATGATTTTTCTGGATTGCCGAAACATGCAAATACCATTTCAGACCTGGTTGATCTTTGCGCCAAGGTATTTTTGAACTTCGTATTGCATGCTACTTTGATTCACAAATCTGTGAGTATTTATATGCCTAAAGTGGCAGCATGAATTATGTTGGTATCAGCTATACGTAAGTCAAGTGTGTAGATCTACTCTGATGCTGGGGTGTAGGTTAGATGGGCATTCTGTAGAAATAGGGGTTGGCTTAAATACAGGGGGACCTTTGCTGAGGAACATTACCCAGGGTAAGCTCTGCTCTTGGTTGAGGCACCTCACGTCTATCTCTTGAGCATAATCTAACCAAATCTTTTACGCAATACAATACAGTGCTATTCTATATACTGCCATTGCTCTTTTTCATCTGCCTCGCAAGCTCCACAACATCAACCCAGTTCGGCGGCCGACACTCCTGCTCACTCCCCGCCTCCTCTGCATCCGCCCCGAATTGCATAAGCGCCTCCTCGCTCGCCCACTCACCCGTAGCCATCAACCCCACAGGCACCTTACCCTCCGTCTCCACCCCAGCTACACCCCCCGCACCCACCTGCCCCTCGGGCACCACAAACCCCGCCGGCGCGCTGATACTCGGCAGCCCACAGAAATTGGCCAGCCACACATACTCCATGCTCTCAATCGTCTTATCCCCATCATTAATCCCGTACACCAGCTCGGAATCCGATTTGATCGCCCAGCCCGCACAGCTCGTCGCAGGGGTCACAATCACCATACCCGGATGCTGTTCCCAGAGCCACGAGAGGTGCTGCATCAGTACTTTGCGCAACTTTGCGGCGAGTAGAAAATCCGTGGATGGTGTGGTGTTGCCTAGTGCGAGGAGGATGCGGTTTGCTGGAGAGAGGCCGCGCATTTCTGGGAGCAGCGTTGCTGCATCGCTGAGCACTGTTAACGCGTGTGCGATCTGGCCTTCTACGAGGAAGGGGATCTCGATAGCCACGACAGTGTAACCTTTCTTGGCGGTAAGCCAGTCGACCATACCGCGGCAGAGCGTCTGGACTGCCGGCGTTGCGCGCGCGAACCAGGCTTCTGGGATACCGATGACTTTCGGCCGGTTGGCGTCGTTGAATAAAACCTTTGTTGGCGAAAAGGGGAAATGAGATATAGGATCTGGTTGGCTGATGACGTTGTAGAAGGTTGCAAGAGAGCGGATATCGGCCGCTATGGGGCCATTGGCCGCGCATGTATTGCTGTGGTTCTGACCAGGGAAGAATGAGACTCGGCCGTGACTCGGCTTTAGACCAAAGACGGAGCAGAAGGACGAAGGGATGCGAATGCTACCTCCTCCATCACTGCCTAGTGCAATTGGAATAAGACCGGTTGCGACAGCGTAAGCGGATCCAGATGAGCTACCACCTGGATAGTATTGCTGGTTATATGGGTTGCGGGGAGTTCCATAAAAGATATTGTTGCCGCATGTATCTATCGAAGTAAGCTTTGTAAGAAACTCAAAGATTTGAGCAGCTCACCCATGCCGAATTCATGCATAGAAAGCTTTCCCAAGATAATGGCTCCTTGCTCCTCAATCTTTCTCACGGTCCAAGTGTCGATTTTGCCATCAATCAGTTCCTGGCCCGTGTAATCATTCATCGATCCCAGACTCGTGATATACCCCTCCATATCAAATTCATCTTTCACCGCTGTTGGAACACCATCCAGCGGCCCCAACGACCGCTTCTCTTTATATCGAAGAGTCGAGGCTTCGGCAGCTTTGATCACGAGATCAACCTGGACATCAAACCAAGCCACCGAATGCTGACCCGGAGGCGACGTATCCCTTCTGATGAGCGGGAGAATAGCATGCACAACATTCAGCGGCGTCAACTCACCCGAAAGAAAAAGAGACCGATAGTGCGCCACGGAGTATTTCTTCTGGGGTGAGAGAACGGCTAGTGGTGGACCGTCCTCAGCTTCATCCCCCAGATTGTTTGGTTTTGAGCCGCCTGCAGCCTCGAGAGGAAACACAGTGGGATCAAATCGAGGTTCAGTATGCTCGATATGCTCCCTGATATTGACCAAGGAGCCAAACCCCGCATTTTTCCACGACTGGCGCCTGATGAAGCCAAACCACTCCATTCTACAGATACATTGTTAGCTCTTGAGAACAGCAACGGGGAATCAGCGATTTATTACAGGTATGCAGCAACTATCAAGGGCCAGCCATGGATCCTAGGATTAGATTTCCGCTCATTTTTATACGGTACATTGGCGCTAGTACAATCGTCAGCTTAGCCCGGTATTTCCGGCTTGTGCATATGGATGTGGAAACTCACGCGCGAATGGGCTCGGGGTAGAGAAAGAAGTGTTTTCGATGAGAATCCGACGCCATGTTTGTGGAAGGAGATTACAAGACTACGGGAGCTATTAGGTGAAGAGCAGTCCGTCTTTCATTGATTACGCGGCCTGTGTTGTGGTGTGGTTCTTGACATGTTATGCATCAGGCATATATGGCGTCGCGAGATGTGCATTGACGGTTTACTGGGCCACCGTTGTTCTTATTCGCTAAAGTTTCAGGGGCAGGTCTCGCTAAAACTCAGGAGACATCGCGCTGTATCATAGTGCAGGGTCGCTGAAGCTCGAGCCTTAGATTCTTAGAAGATTGCTGGAATATATTTCGCATTCATCAAAGCGACTACTCAAGTCTATATTATTTAGATTTCTAAAAAACGCGTTGAATGCCTCCCATCTTCATCTTCATGTTCAAGTAAAGGAAAACGAGCACGCTTCGCTTTTCGTAATACGAAACAACAAAAGAAAGCATATGTACCGGTTCACAAGAGCCTTATACTCGCCAAGCTGAATACCTTACACCTTCTCAACGCTGCTTTCTTTCCTCTCGACGATGCGCTGAATAACAACTCTGTCCTCATCAGCTCGTCCCCTGTCTTCCTCCAGCACAGCATCCAACTCCCTCTCTCTTCGCTCCCGTTCCCTGTACGCACGAGTTCCCATCTTGGGACTACTGGGATATTTATCAACCGTCTCAGGAATATTCTTTGGAGGAGTCGAGGTAGCAATGCCGGTGCCGTCGCTCCAAATATTTGTCGAGACAGTACTTTGCGTAGAGATTGGCAACGGCAGAGGGATGCGCATTCCTGGGTGACCTGACGATTGTGGGTATTGGGATTCGAGATCGATATTTGGAAGCATGACAGGGTTGAGGTATCCGCGTTGGACCTGAGTGAGTGGTGGTTGGTGAGAAGTCAAAGAGAAGTGGAAAGGGAAGGGTAGATTGATGTTTGTACGGAAGCTGGAGAGGAAATTTCTTCTTGCCAACCAGTCCTGGGCAGTTGTGGTCTCAGAAATAGTGTCGGGTGGTGAGGGAGAGGGGATAAGTGCTGGATCTGGAGTGGAGGGCGAAACTGATTTGTTGATATCGTAATCTTCGAGAGCTGAGGTGGCGAAGGAGTCCGGAGTTGGCGCACTTCTGCGGGTGTTGATCTGTGCGAGAGACATATGCTCGACTGTTGCTAAGGAACCTTTGCGGGAATGTGTACTCGGAAACGTTAGTAGATGTCCCCATAAAATGTCAGGGAGTGCTTACGCTTCCGAAGGACCAGTCGAACTAGGAACACCACTGCTTTTCCTCGAAGACGTGAAGTAATGCATTGCCTTGCTGACCACGTCGAAATGACTTGACATGCAACTTGTAGTAGTACTTCCTCGTCTGCTCCGTTGGGTCCTCGGCTCCTTCAAACTCGGCCAAATCTTTCCAAGTCTACATTTGACCAGCCAACTGCGATACTTGTCAATAGCATCATCGTTAAAGCCAAAGTAGCTAAAGATCATAACACTCAGAGCAACAGATGGCCAGCCATTGTATTGTATGAATGGAGTTACTGAAATGTGTAGGAAGAGGATTGGGTTCCAGGAAACTGGATCGTGCAAGGATTTCCAGTCGTATGAGTGGAATGGGATGGGGAGGGCTCGGTAAAGCCAATAACCTTCGCAAGGGATCCAAACGACCAGGAGGGAGCATGCGATGATGGAGAGTTTTACAAAGTATCTGGTACTCATGCCGGAACCACTACTCGCAAGGGTGCTGCTGATATTCGAACGGTGTTGATGAAGCCCAATGAGCATGCGAACTGAAACAGGTTAGAAAGATCAACTGCAACGGGTGAGTGACTTACTAGCATAGTAGCCACTGAGCAGAGTGAAGATTGGATTCGGAATCCAATAAAAGACAAGATAGGGCCATGAAAAGTCTAAAGAATCCTCGCAGCCCCAAATTGGTATAATATTATATCTGCCTGATGTAACGACATAGTGTATTGCGACTTGAAAGACCGGAACTCCCCAAACGAATAGGATGTCAATGATCAACTTTCTCCGCTTCGTGGCCGAACTCTCCATGAAAGAATAGGAATCCTGATTGAAGACATCTGCAAGATTCTTGGTGAAGCATGCCATGGAAGTCATGAGAACTACGCTCAACTGATATCGGGTGTTGACTTCGATATCACAAAGTCCTTGTCCATCCCACCATGTATCGAAGTCGTCGTTCCGCCAAATGATAGCGTTGACGAAGCAGTACAGATTCATGATGGTGACTGCTGCAATCATGCTGCACATGGCAAAGTTTCTCTTCCGATAGAAGTCGCATGCCGGCATGTAGACGATGAGGATTGCCAATGCGGCGAAGATGGGAAAGACGATGGCATTGGCTTGGTCAACGCCAGTAACTGGGGTATCCGCGGTGGTAGTGTTGTCCATCGTGAAAGATTAAATTTAGTGCTGCAGTTTTCTTCAAGTATGGTTGAAATTCGAGAGATTTGCTGCTTGATATTGCTCCGGGAGATGAATCTGCTTCCAAAGGATGAGGCGCCGGGACGGTGAGTTAGTCTTGCCGCAAGCGAAGAAACGGATGCTGTGTTTAGAGACAAAGAAGAGTGATCAATGCGGTTGAGACTGAATTGAAGTATCTCGATGAAAGGTTTGGTTGACGACGAGGTGGAGGAACGAGGAGAAAGAGGAGGGGAAATCTCAAGATATGAGGAAGATTCCCCCTCAATGGTGGAGTTGATAGTATTGACCATGTTGGCACTGATGGACTGTTGCTCAGAAGGTATTGAGATACGTAGCTATTGAGGGATAGTTGAGATGTCGGATGTGGCTGGGTCTCAATAGCTCTATTGAGACCCATATTAGGCTTAGCGCGAAAACATCGAAAAGGGGAATCGAGGCAAAAGTCCCGACTCTGAGAGCATCACAAGACATCTCATCGTGGAGATTTGAGGAAGACAAAGGGAATAGATTTTGGAAATGTAAGCAATAAGGTCTAGAAGTTGTCGTTACTTCGGTGTAATGGCAAGTGCGACGTTGTGTTGCTGAAAGTGGCAGTGAATGCGGAGTTCATTTGTTTCAACTCAGAAATCTGTTGTACCTCCATCTTCAATATTAATCCCGCTTGAGAGTATGGTTCTGTGGTCAAACTTGGATGATAAAATTGCTTTGACAGTCTGTTGGTAGAGAAGAGAAGATGAGGTGTGAATCGCAACATCGCTCGAAGTTGGTAAGCGACTACGATATGCGAATACGCGATGGCCAACGACGCTCCTGTATGAGTGTAGTGCCGTCTTGAACATCTTGGTTGCAACTGTATAGTACCTGTGTCTCCGAAAATAGAGCTCTTAGCACTCAAAATGTGTGAACGTCCTTTCAGTTGAGACCTCAAAACGACGACACAATCACGTGAGCCTCATTTTCCGAATACAAATCCAATTTAACTATTTTGCTGTACATCGTCTCGTCTATTAAAGTAATTCAGCAAGCACGCACCCCTCATACCTAGGACAAGTAGGCAGTGGAATCAAATCCACCGGTCCTCAAGCCCAAACACCCACTATGATGAGTCTGAAGGAGGCTCTGAAGATCTTTCTAGGGAGTGCACCTGTTATGTAGATGTCTGTTGCTTCGGTGGGCTGTCATTGATCCCTTTCTGAACTCTCGAGATACCAGACTCGATGCGGTGGAGCCGAGTGTTAGTAATATGTCATGAACATTCATCCACGCCACATCACAGGACTCAGCGCACATATTCCCGTCATCATAGTTCGAAACGAAGATTATATTATCCCATCTCATCTCGCCTATCACGAAGCTCTTACCGCCAAACGGTCCTGGATAAAAGTCTTCGTATGCAGCAAGCACGTCTTAGCCTCGGCCAACACCTCCGGCGGAAACAAAAGGAACCCGTGAGGCGCTCCCGTATA
The DNA here is from genome assembly GCF_007821495.1 of Lachnellula hyalina. Taxonomy (NCBI): domain Eukaryota; kingdom Fungi; phylum Ascomycota; class Leotiomycetes; order Helotiales; family Lachnaceae; genus Lachnellula; species Lachnellula hyalina. The sequence continues at coordinate 13,967 of NW_022157388.1, forward strand.
AATCTTCACGATTGCCTCTCCGCCCGCCATTAGCCACCGCGTGCCCATTAGCACTGTATCATCTAGCAATGGATCCTCCGTCCCGCACGTGAATAGCGCGCTGGGCAAGCGGCCGCGGAGTATAGATAGATCTTCGTAGAACGGGGAGACGGATGGATCTTTCCTCTGTTCCGTACTCATGTTTGGTAGAAAGCCATGCATGAAGCGTAGAGTTTGCTTTTGGGGGAGTATGGGCGCGTAGAGCATGTGAAGGAATTGAGGGAGGAGGGAGTTGTCGTAGCAGCCACAGTGTAGAAGCAGGCCTGAGAGCTTAAAGTTGGGGTAGAGCTTGAGGAGCTGGAATATGGTCGTGAGAGTTAGGTGAGCACCAGCGGACTTGACACGTTAGCTTCTGAGATATTCAAAGGTGCCAGTAAGTATCTTGAACGAAAGAAATATCAGAAATAGTAGTTTTAGCAATCTTGTGATTGCATACGCATTCGGAGCAAGCCCGTCAGTCAAATCCCTTAACTTTCTATAACATCATATGAAATCTATTTTCGAATCAAAAAAATGATATTCACATACCTCGCCGCCAATGAACTCCAATGGGCCGCCATAGTCCCGTTCTGAGTTTTTGATGAGGTATTCAGCCGCATCCATACAGTCTTCCGGAGCCTTAGGGAATGGATCTTCTGGGGCAAGTCTGTAACCAACAGAAATAACAGCGAGATCACCAGCATCAGCAAAGGACTCCAATAAAGCATCCTGTGATCTCTCATCACCTAACGTCCATCCACCGCCGTGAAAGTGAAGAATGGAGCCCTTGCACTTCTTGCGATCTTCTTCCGTTGCGCGGCTCGTCGGATAGATTATTCGGCAAGGTATATCTCGACCAGATTCGCGAGAGGGAATTGTGATATTGATGCCTTGGGGTAGAGTGGGTGGTACGGGGAAGCCTGTCTCTCCAGCCCATCGCATTTGTCGATATTTTGCAGCTCCCACCTATTCAAGCAGCATTAGTAACTGAGAGTAAGAGAGTAGATGGCAGACCTACCTCGTACCAATCTACTGCGGAGTTAAACATTGCAGTTATTGTTTCATTGAACTTATTGACTCGCTCAGGATTGTTCGCGGGGTCGAATTTCCCCGCATCGATGATAATGTCGGACTTGAGAGGCATGATTGCTATGATTGCGAATTGTGGAAAATATTTACGGGAGGGAAGAGGATCCGAGAAAAGAAGGAGTTATTGGGGGAAATGCAGAAGGTTCTTGGTGGCTCCTTTGTCCAGCGAAGAGAAAAGGCAGCCGTGAAAGATAGCCGTGAAAGATAGACTTATCGAATTCAAAGCTCGATGTAACTCTTCGCATATATTACTACATCCGGCCGCACTGCAGCCAAAAATGGGTCAACAGCTCAACCGGGAAGCTCCATATCCATAATCCATACTCCATCGCTAAAAAATCAAATACAGAGGCTATCTGAATGAAACCGGAAAGTGGCTTTCTATTTCTTAGCCACCCTGCCTTGCAAACGATCTCCCACCCGTCCATGTGAAGGTTGCTTCCCATTTGTAGTCCTTCGACTCTTCTCTGAGATTTGCGGATGGCCGAATATCTTCACCTTGCCATAATTGACGACGCCCTTGATCGTTTTGAACGGCAGGATTGCGAGTGAACTAAAAGCTTGAATTGGTAGCACGATAGCGGTCGCTACCCATTCCACGATAACTCCCGTGAACCCACGATTCTTCTGCCCATTGTTCGCTGCCGCTGCAGCTAGGGATATCGCATCACTGAGTCGGGCTTCGAGGTCAAGTAATCGGGACTCGGTTTGGAATGTTTGGAGGGTGGCGCGTTTCTCGTATCTTCGTACGGCGCGGTTCAGTGCATCCAGGTCGGGCTGTAACGTCTTCTTGACTTCTGTTGTCAGCATGGCAGACTGCTTGCTGTTTAACACAGGGTCCTTTGCGAGTGAAGGTTCGGCGAGTGAGGTTCGTGATTCGAGCGCCTCTACTCTTCGCAGCATATCTTTCACGTCGCCGCTTTCATTCTCACTCGCCTCATCGTAAGGATTCGAGTTCACCACCCGCTGTAAATGTAGAGTTCGGGACTGAACCAGCTTCACCAGATGCGACATGGGCCGTAGCTCAGATGCAAGTAGGAAGATAGTAAGGTTATAATTTGAGACCAATCCTTCAGACGGTCGCGTCAATTGCGTTCGAAGAGTATGTAGTAGATACGCGCCCAGGACAGGGAAGAGGAAGCACGAAAGTAGTGCCAGAATCTCATGCCTGAATAATTCTTTCGTAGCAGCCTTATGAGCTAGAAGTCGAGCATTCGATTTCTTCGCAGGAGGGGCGTCTTCTTCCTCGGGCACTTCGTCCAATGTAGTCTGCGACGTACTGAGTGCTTCCTCATTATCATTATCAATTTCCTCGTGAATAATCGCGTCTTCGTTATACTCTTCCCGTGTTCGAATTGCTTGCGCCGAGTGATACCAGTCCCTGAATGTGATTAGAAGCTGCCTCGCAGGTTCTGGGATATTGAACAAACCATGGTAATCTAACAGACCAATTCAAGAATACAGCTGCCAGTCCTAAGAGCATAACATCTGTGATCACGGAGCCTCCATTTGTAAACAACATTCCACCGATGGCAGGTAAAAGGGCGAACGCCAGGGGCACCGAGTCCCACGCAGAAGACTCATGTCTGGATTCTTCATGGCCAGTAGCACTGGGTTTTGGCAGAAGCAGATCATCTGTCGAGGACTGAAAGCCCTTGGAGTAGTCGGACAAGGTAGAGCTCCTCCTTACACGTGGACCCGGATTCCGACTTTGGGACAGACGATGTCTGAACTGTGCATTCTCGTCGACTGTGAAGGACCTGCGGAATCCTGAGCCTGGTGGTGGTGGTGGTTTGGCAGAAGAAGATGGTTCACCAGTGGCCATTGCGAGGCGGTATGGATCCTTCTTGATTAATGACAAGGGATGGGAGCTTTGATGCACGGCGCGCGCGGAAGTGGAGTCTGTAGATGTCTTGGCGAATGCTTACCTGGCCTGGTATGGATCAACGAACGGTAAGGTCTCAGCGAGGAGCGAGGTTGTATATTATGATGGGAATGTTAATTAAAAGTCTATCGGGAATAACCTCAAGTGAAAGAGGTAGGTAGTATTGTTGTTGTCGGCGCCTTGATTCCCCTTCGAAATCTTGCTATTAATAATTAGGTTTATGGTCATCATCATACAATTTTCAGGTACCGCAGACGACTAGGATTCGTCAACGTGTTCCTGGGTTGTCATGCACTGTGCTGCGAATAGTCTTGCAATACGTGGGTTGTACTTATACTTTTGCGTCTTCTTTTTGCTACGTTGAATGCTTCATGCCCAGGTCAGTTCCGTCCATTATCTGTGCAATGTTTAGCTGTGGAAGATTGTTTCGCGGTAGTTGTATTACAGTTGAATTCTCCAAAATGCCATTATTCAAGAAATCTGCTATTTACAAGAAATGAAAAGACAATGTCCAAACAGCGGGATATATCCAGAATAGTTCAAGTGGCCTCCTCGCCCTCGCCTCTTGGCTTCACAGCAAATGCTCCTTCCCCCCAGCCCGCAAAATGTCTCGCCATCCGCTTCCCTACACTCCTCAGCTGGGTCTTATCAATCTTTGCCACGGGGTGTTGGTGATCGAATAATACGCGTCCCGCCCAGCCATACGTGTTACCCTCAGCAGGCTTGAAAACAACGTGTGAACCAATCTATTACTAAACAGAGAAACCGGCATCCTTCATTGCGGCCACGAAGTCGTATGTTGATCGTATCTACAATCTTTTGTCGCTCTTCTTCGTCCTGCATGGCGGTCTCTGGGTCATCATTCCGAGATATTACCTGGAAGTCTTCTGCCATCTGGCCGTCTGACCGGTACGGGCTATACATCCTTGATACCCGCCGACGAATGTTATCGACACTCTTCCAGTCTGCACAGCGGGCAGCAGTAAACCCGCCATGTCTATGAAGCCACATCTTATCACGAATTTCTCGAGCAGTCTCGCCCCTTGTGCGTGGGGGATGAATCTGTGCTCTTTATCAAGCATCTTGTTAATGTCAATTGACATGATGGTTGGTCGCAGTAGCTCAGGAGGACGGATATTTCAAAGTGTCTGTGGGGATTTGCAAGAGAGAAGAGAACGAAAATGTGCGCCGAGCAAGAGAACCGACATTAGAGACACGACCCATGTCTTAAGTTAGCGCGTATTGCACTTGTTCACATTCTGTATGTCGTATCTAGTGCGACCCTTGTCAGTCCTGGTGGTCCTAATCCGGTAATGAAGAAATATCTTCAAGTGCATGTCAAAATATACCACACACAGTGTGGAAATTCCAGACAAATGTGTTTGTCTTAACCAAAAGCATACAATCCAGCATGTTTATAGTAGCATATATAAGTCATGCAATGCGTAGATTATATCAAAGTTGTCGAATGTGCATTCGGAGTAGCGAGTGCATTTATTTACTTTTTCCCTCCGGTGTTAGGAGGGGAGGTTTATTTTGCAGTTATACGGATATAAGGAAATTGAAATGGAAAAGAAAGTCAGGAATATGTTGTGAGAGAAATAACAACACTGGAAAGTGTGGGATTATGGATTTTATGGTAAATAATCATAGTATTGTGTTCGCTGTCTTGCAGTAAGACAACGACTGATCTATGCTTCTGTACGATGTATTTAACCCCAGTGCGGTATCGACTCATATGTACGCGCAATTTTCGAGGAATCAAATGGCAAGCCAAGAAGCAAACTGACTACTAGATCTCATGATATACAAACGCAATTTAATGCCAACGCCGGGGTATATGCAAACTCCTAAACAAATGCCAAGAATGTCTGCTACAACAAAGCATTATACTCCACCGACACTTATACAATGCCAGCAAATCTCTCTGAACCCCTCTCGACAAATCGGACTGGCACCTTGTCACCTTTCTTAAGCTTGAGTGTAATGACCTGCTCAGATCTGTGGATTACCTTCTCAGCTTTCGCAACAGCCTTCTGGTACAGCTTTCGCTTCTGCTCGCTGTTCATCTGCGCAAGTTTCTCATCATCGGCCCATTCGCTAACATCAAGCTCAACTGTATACTTCTGCAAGATCGCAGACAGGACAGTAGTGATCTCCACTTGAGCAAATCGTCGACCGGGACAAGCGCGATGGCCAAGAGAGAATGGGATGTATGCGCCATTGGGTGGTTTGACGAGCGATCCGGAAGAGGATGTCTCGAATGATGTAGTCTTCAACCCATTTGTATCTTCGTGTTTGGCCTTTTTCTCGCTGTCGATAACCCGGTCCTTGGGGAGCCAGCGCTCAGGTACAAAATCTCCCATATCATTATCCTTTCCGGTGAGATGAGACTGGACTTTGGGCCAGTATCTAGGGTTTCGGTTTGATCCTACGACATTTAGGTGGACGAAGGTATTGTCGGGAATAGTAAACTCTCGGAAATCAACTTGAACTTTCTGGTCTCCAACGGTACGCTTGGGGATATTGGGGATGGCAGGGATGAGGCGAAGCTGTTCGTTGAGTACGGCGCCAACCATGGAATTGTACAGTCGAGGCATATGTATTTGATAATCCCATACTGACGGCGGCATGTCTCCTACAATGCGATCGATGTCGGCTTGTGTCCGTAGCTGTTTATGGGGATACATAGCGAGTAGGAGGAGGGAGTAGTGGATGCCATTCGCGGAAGTCTCGTGGCCGGCGAACATGAAGATAAAAGCATTGCCAGTGATCTCGCTTTTGGATAGTTGTGTGTTGTTCGAATCAGATGACTTGGAATTCCGGGGTGCTTTTTCGGAACCTTCAAGCATCAGGCCTAGAATCTGTTAGTAATTTAAATTGAGGAGAAATACAACAATGTAACCTACCAATCAAATTCATGGTTTCTCCACCGTTCTCGCCCTGGTCTATTGCCTTTCTTCCCAATTCCACGAGTTCGTCAAAGTACTTGCCGCACTCCTCGTAGCAGTTGTAAAGCTTGTACATGGGTTTGAAAGGAGAATATTCTGTTTTGCATTAGTATATGCAGACTAGAGAACCACAGTAGTACTCACTCAGTAGCCAGAGGGGGCATAAGAAAAGCCAGATAATACCAGGCAATAGACGCTGAAGACATTCCCCAAGGGTCATGGTATGACCTTCTCCTGGGAGCACGTTACTGAATCCAGGAACTGCCTCTCTCGTGATCATAGTCTCATTTTCGCGAGGCCATGTCTGTGGAATACCAAACCCGGCAGCGCATATGACGTTGAAGCTGAGTGTTGCAGAGTCGCCAGCAAGCTTTTCAACCGTGAAGACCTTGTTGTTATTGTTCTCTTGAGTCTGCCAAAAATTGATCATGCCCATGGTTTGTCTTAGAGACTCCTGAAATACAAGTCTGTTGCTCTTCTCAGAGAATGCCGGTCCCGTGATCTTCTTATGTCGTTTCCATGCATCTCCCTCAGTTGTTAGGAGGCTCGTCCCGTACATGTCGACGACTTTGTATCCAGCAGTGGGTTTGATGAAACCAGTTCGTCGACTGATGACTTGCGATGTAAGTTCAGCATTGCTAGTTTTGATGGTGATGTTGAATGGAGAGACGATCATGAAGGTATCGCCATGTTTGTCTTCCATCTCGCGGAGAGAGGTCCATGACAGTCCACGATCGAGGAATCTGTAAGAATGAGCTTCGCCCATCAAGGTTAAATTTTTGACTCACCTGACCCAATTCAACGTGGAGAGGAACGGGATTCGGCTGGCTACTGGGAGGAGTAATAGGTTGAGGTAGGTAAACAGACCATAAGAAGGCCAAGCTGATGATGGAGTCAGTTGAACTCCAGCACTCGGGAGAGATTTCTTGAACTCACGAGTCCAAAACACTGGCAGCCCAGTCTTCTCAGCCTTGGCCTTGTTGTGTCGCAGTCGGGGAACGAGGCGGCAGAGAAGCGCCAGAACTACTGCCACAAGCGTGAGTGCGATAGAGATCCACATGTTGGTGTTGATCCCAAGTGATTCTCAACCGTGTGGCGGTGGAGTTGCAAATTGCACCGGGCGGTATCAAGAAAAGAAGATGTGCAAAATGTCAAAATACTACCGCAGGTACTTGGTAGTCCCGTGGTCGAAGAAGGCTCGATGGGGATATTTGCCACGCGCTGCGGGGTTGCTGAATTGGCTGGATTTGGATGCAACTTGTGCGATGTAGAACGGTAGAAAGGCGCTGTCACACGGCACAATTGGCAAACTTGCAGATATACCTGAAAATATCAAATGACGCTAGTAATCTTGGAGTCGAGGTTGCCAGGGGGAGGAGGTGCGTCGATACAGTAACTTGCTCATATCAAGTTATCAATTGATCTAGTAAGGGTATGCACCGTGATCAAGAGCAGCATCAATAACCTCATTTGCTTTTTGGAACCTCTAATACTGTCTGCTCTTCTACACCATTATCGAAACCGCCGGCGCGCGTTGATAGGGGGAGGTTTAACTGGAAGCGGGGCACGAATATGTTGATTTATCCCCAACTCCAGCTCGACAGACATGCTAGACTTTCTCCTCTTCGTCTCATCGTGGCCAGGAACGGTTTGCAGGAGTTGTGGAGCCAAGGTAAGTCAAGTGATGATTTTCTCTAGCATGAACGTATTTCAACGGTAAGGTTAGTTGGTGTTGATGAGAATTATTCCGAACGAGCTGACGATGATGGAACAGAATAGATGCGCGATTACTTCTAAGCATTCCAAAGAGGAGCTGTCTAGGAACGGCCCGAACGGGACATCGTCAACACCTAGCGTTCATTCCAAGGCCTCAAGATGGCAAGATGAACCCTAAAAGCTTCTAGCGACTTCGTATCTCCGACTTTCAGGATGTTAAACCTCTTCTCAGAATCCAGAATCACCATCAACGATCTGCCACCGACCTTCTTCTCATGTGCAATAGCAGAATCCCCCCATAACTTCGTCCATCAACGACCACCAAGCATTATCTTCTATATCCTGAACCCTACAGCTTCTTCTCGGGTTCCAGAACCCTCATCAGCAACCTCCAAGAGACGTCCACCGCGTCTGTCACTCTCGAGACCTCAAGATCCCTTTCAAGCTCCAACCTCTTCCTCGCTCGCCTCCCTGGAACCCTCGCAGTCGATCTTGGCTTTGATCCATCTATCATCCTCCTCTATATCTGCCTACCGCCTCGCCAGTAAATCCCATACCGTCATAGACAGTCCCTCCCACAGACCAGTTATACACCTGAGCCCAGGAACAAACAAGCTCCTCCTCCCAAATCTTCCTCAGAAAGCTACCCCAGCTTCATCACCATGTCGGCAACCCCAGCAATGCTTCCTCCCAGTCAATAACAACTCTGGCTCACTCATAAGCCTAGAGATCATACACCATGTCTTGCCGCCAAAACCGTCGCTTTGGGTCCAGCTCAATATCGGGAGAGGTTGAGAGCTGTCAAATAGCTTTGAGGAGGAAGGGAGAGGGTTTCAAGTGTAGCTGAAGGTCTTAGAGCGCTTGATGATGTTGGAGGTGCGAAGTGGAGGGGGGAGGAATGAGAGGACGGCATTCAAGAGTTTTTGGACTGCTGTTGTGGCTATAGCAGAGATGTACAATGAGGGTCGGCGTCTGCGATTGCTTATTGCTAGGCGAACTTCCTCTTTTTCGAATGGTACGAAGGCATGGACTGTCAGAGGTTCCATAGCAGTTCCTAGAACGGAGGCTATATTAATATACGTTCAAATGTACAATTACTCTTATTATATAATAGGTGGATGTAGATATTGTCTAGTGGTGTGGTGGTTGGAATAAACATAATCATCATGTGTTTCTTACGGCTAGATCACATCATATAAATGTTTAGTGGCTTTCCAACTTCTCTACCGGCGTGAAAATTGTCAATCTCCGTTATGTATATATACTTCCAGGGCAGGTGTAGACTGTATTTAATTGCCCGAACTCGGCATGTATAGGTTGCTCCCCAAAGACACTCTACTCTATATTGCGTGTAAATTGAGACCCACTAACTCACCCTCTTTTAGTTTTCGAAACATAACTTCATCTAAGGTAAGCACCAGAACACCATCTCCAACTCCCAACTCTCCTAAAGCACCATCTACACTCATTAATTCTTCCTCTTAAACCGCGCGACCCACACATCCATACACCTCACCCCCCTCAACACCCCCCAACTGCTGAACCCCCTGCTCAATAGCATCAAACATAGCGCCAACAACCGTCCTCTCCGCCTCCAGCAACCTCATTCCCTCGCCCGCTAAAACCCGCTCTTTCTTCGCCATCAGATCTCTGATTTCCCAATACGCATGCTTGAGACCCTCTCCCGTAACCTTTAACTCTCCGCCTCCGCCTCCACTTCCACTACTTTCACCCTCATTCTCCATAACCCACACCCCAGTCCCCCGTACCATACCCGAGATCTGCGCCGGTGATAGCACGGTGCGGATATTGCCCGTACTCTCAACCACACGCTTGCTTTCCAGCAGACTGAGTAGGAGCGCCGTGAGCACGTGCGGGAGCTGTGAGGGCGTTGAAGCGTGGAGGGACCATTCGGCAACACAGAGGATTCTGCATTTCGGCAGGTTGTTTAATAAAGCTGGCAGGATGGCGGGGGAGGAGAAGTAGTATATGCAATGACTCAGGACTACAAAATCATAATCATATTCCCTATCCCCATTCTCGTTCGTGTCGCTCTTGGGCATGGGCATGGTTCGGTGAAAGTCGATACGAGATCCGAGAGCCCCGGCTTTTATAAAGGCTTGGGATTGCCCGAGGGTGAACGGGGAGCCGTAGTCTGGGGATCCGGGGTCGTAGGCATCGATGTGACCGCTGGGGCCGACGAGGGAGGCCAGCACGATGGTGCTGTCGCCTTGGCCGCAGCCGATTTCTAGGACGCGGGAGCCGGGGGGGATGGAGAAGGAGGAGAGGATGGCGAGGCGGTGGGTGGTTTCGGAGATTGTGATGGGGGGATGTGGATGTGGATGTGGATGTGGATGGGGGGGGAGTTCTGTCAGGAA
>NW_022157389.1:0-23893 GCF_007821495.1 Lachnellula hyalina
GATAAGTGGGATATGGGGGCGCTGGGGAAGTGGTGGGCTGGTGCACCGCGGGGGAGGGCGGGGTATGGGACGGTGGGGCTGGAGAGGTTGGAGCGCGTTGAGGGGGATCTGGGGGTGCGGGCCGTGGATTGGGAGGGCTTTTTGGGGAGGAGGGGCTGGATGCGTAAGAGTGCGGGCGCGGGTAAAGGGACGCGGCGTGTTAGAGGGGGTGGATGTGGCAGTGGTAGTAGTGGTAGTAGTAGTAGTGGTATTAGTACGCAGAGCAATTCTACTGCAGCTAGATCATAGGCTATGCTAATAAAATAAACTAAATTCTGTTCTTTGAGTGAAGAATTATGTCAAGTAACTACGACTCATATTGTTATACACCTAGGTAGGTATCTCTAGCTGCCTTTTAATATACCATCAAAACCTAACCTGGCATTCAAGTCTACGTACCTTATTGTAAAAGTAGAAGTCTTATATTGTGTCTGACAAGGTGCACGCACAAGCTGAAAAAACCTCTGTTTCGTACCTGCTAAGCCTGATCCAATGCGAGACTTGACGCAAGGGAAGCTCAGATGGGGTATCTTCAAGTTGAACATAATTGCAACTATCAGCGCAACATTATCTATCAATTGTAAATATCAACGCTGATAAATGGGGGAATCACTACGGATATGAAGCAGTCTGCATGCTTCTTCCTTAACTGAGATAGATGTGACCGGTGTAATGAAACCATGGTGCCTATAATACAGGGTCTCTTGAAACTAATATCGGTCTAGTGGACGATTGATTAATTTTACTTGACGGTGATTTCGGAAAGAAAGGGGGGTGTGACACGTGACACGTTAACAGATCACAGCCTTCACCAGCCAGCCAAAAACCCCTAGGTATGTCATCTGCTTTGATACGGTAGCTAAGAGATATCGTGCTAAGAAAAAAAAGTCGGAAAACATTATTGTCATGCTCTGGCAGGAAACAAGAACCCTAATACACTTTCTACCTACCTAGACTCTTAGAACTAATAACTCATAGTTCGATAGAGCGGTTTCACACGAGTAGACGAAACAGGCTGCTGTTTCTTCTGGATGAAGTATTGCAAGGTATAGGGTACTGGCAAGGTAGGTAGTTACCGTACGAATATAGGGCATTGTAATATAACGTCACGTTAATAAACATGTGAACGCTGCATGAGATGAACCAATAGCATTTGACCATCTGACGTGAACTGCGCTCGAATATCGTAGTTGTCTATCGTTGTCTAATAGATACTGTACCGTAATCTGACTTTCCTATTTTTAGTGAAGCGGCGTAGGTAATCCTGGAATTACCCGATTCGGACATTGGTTTAACCCTTTTCGGTCGCCGTCGGATTTTGTGTTACTCACTACCGTACCTCAACAGCTAAGGCATTTCTATATAATACAAGTATTCAAAGAACTTTGTAATAAATAAATAAACGCCTCACTGATAGATAAACGATCCAAAGCCAAAAGTTTTATACAATGTGTCCAACTCAAAGCACAATCTTTTTAACCGCAGAAGAGACGGAGCGTATACGAAATACGTTTAAAAGTCGACTGCAAAGATGTAAAGATCTTGCAGGCCAGCCACGAGTTTCTGGAGATTCAAAGGCGAGTATGAGTCAAGTGGCAGCCGTGTCCTTCATGGCAGATATCACCACCACGCAGAGACAGGACAACATTGTAGCTTTTGCCGTCGGGTCTCCGTATCCTCCATGCACGCTCTTGCTCCGTGACTTGCAGCCTATACAGTTATGCGATCTTCGAATGGATACCCATCATCGCAGTCGCGTTCTCTCTGTTCGTCGAGTAGCTCCTGTGGTTAAAGTCGTGGCATTTTCATGGACTGTTGTGCAGGATCCTTTTGGGGAAACGGAACGCTTGGAGATCTCGCTGCATAAGTTGAGATATGGGGATGATGTCTTGGAGTCGGGGTCTGTTTTTGAGATCAAAGAGCCTTACTTTACCCTCAGCGATGAGGGGCATCCTACACTTCGAGTTGATCATCCGTCGGACATCATGCAGTCGTCTTCTGCCTTTGTAACACCCCAGGATATTGAAGCGTCCACAACCAAAACAGCCCAGATGTACAAGGAGGAAGGAAACGCAGCTCTCAAGAATCAAGAGCTTCCACGTGCCCATGCAAACTATACCCAAGGTCTGCATCTCGTTACAACAGATGGTAGTGCACAGGAAGACTTCGCATACGATCTTTTCCGGAACCGCGCCCATGTAAATCTCGCCCTGCATCGTTTCGACGCGGCAAAGACAGACGCACTTGCGTCTCTCACCGGCCGCGAAGACAAGAAAGCTCTCGATAGCAAAGCTTATTTCCGGGCCGGATGCGCAGCACATGGAATGGGCGAATTCCATGAAGCAAGACGCTATTTCCAGGAACAGCAACGGCTTGCTCCTTATGACAAGCTCGCCGCAGCTAGTGTGAAGGAAATGGAATCGCGTCTCCGCGAACAAGCGACTGGTGCATACAGCTTCAAGAAGATCAAGGCCAGCCTCCTAAATGGTCGTCCACGTGTTGCCGCAGCAGACTTTACCAGTAATGTCGGGATTGGAGAGAGCTGTAGAGGGCGTGGCTTGTTCGCGAAGCAGCGCATGGATCCGGGTGAAATTATCATGGTTGAGAAGGCATTTTGCGTGGTGTTGGGAAACGAAGAAAAGGCTTTAACAGCTATGACATACGATGTTCGCGACGACAGAATCAGGGTCACCCCCGCCGGTCTATGCAGAGCCATTGCGCAAAAGCTTCAGGACAACCCGTCGCTGGTTGAAAAAGTCACGGACCTCTATAGCGACTATCCAGGATTGGGCAAGCAGCTCATCATCAGAGACGCCCGCCCAGTTATCGATATCTTCCAAATCCACGACATTGTGGCCCGGAACGCTTTTGCCATTGGACCCGCGTACCCTGACGATCATCGTGGCAAACATGCGGAGAATAATAATATGCATGAGAGTACGGGACTTTGGATCACGGCTTCGTACCTGAATCACTCGTGTGTCCCGAATGGGAAAAGAGAGATGTTGGGCGATCTCATGGTACTGCGAGCTACGCAGCCAATCAACGCACGTGAGGAAATCACGCATAGCTATGACGGGTCCAGTGATATCGAAGCAAGGTCTGCAGCATTGCTGAAAACCTGGGGGTTTGCATGTAGCTGCGCGCTCTGCGTTGTGGAAAGAGCAGAGACGCCGGCTGTGCGAAAGAAACGACAGCAGCTGGAAAATGAAGCCAGTGCTTTTATAGAGAGAAATGATGTGATTGGGGCCAAGAGGATTTCTATTGTGAAAGCGAGGCGTCTTGCTCGAGCTATCGATGATACTTATAATGAGGGATATAAGGGCCTGCCTCGTTCGGCTTGTCAAGGTATTCAGGATTGGCTCGCGGAAGCTACGATTAGGTAATATCTTGTATAAAACTGCTCTGAAGCGATACTGGACTGAAATTTCCAAGTCCATTGTACTATATCGTGTCACGTGCCCACCCCCCCTTTTCTCTGAAATCCTGATCAAGTAATACGATCAATCGTCTGCTGGTCTCAAAGCTAGCTTTTTGTAAAGTAAAGCGGATGGTAATAAAGGTGAGTTTATCTTTGCTGCAACAATTGTTCTTCTTAATACTTATCCGTGAGTACAAATGTAGTAATGTAGTGGAGCTAAACCCAAAAGTAAAGGAAGCCAAGGGCTAGAGAGTTTGGTAGAAGTGACACTTCAGGAGATAAGTCGATTGATACCGAATAAAAAAAGCTCAGAAACTTAATATGATCTGACAGGATAATGCCTCGTCATCCGAGAATGAAAAGCAGACCGTCGAAAGCACCAAAGTTGCCGAGAAACTTTGTCTGGTCGTATCTTCGCGGTTAGAAGAAGCGTTTGAAGCAGCATTCATATGCTGCCCCATTTATCAGCTCATGAGATAGTTGCTGGGTAAGTGTATGGACTTCTACCGGACTTGTAGCATTTTAAGGTTCATTCATATGGCCACAGTTTTTGATCTGGTGTGGTGCCACAAAGCAGTAATAACAATGTAGAACTTGTAAGGAGACCTGCAACCCGTACTAGATAATGATAAAGATGCGGCAATACTGACACCATTCGTATTTCTTGTTTACTACGATTATATTGGCTCAATTGCGGAGTAGTGAAGAAGTACAAATACTGTACCAGTAACCTCAAAGCATTTGGCGGGGAACGAGGGGTGGCGCTGTGGCTGGTGCATTCGCTTCCTAGCCAGGGGTAAAAACGTTAAAAAAGCACCCATAAACTGAATTCACGCACTCGTGACTTCTACGACACATATATTAGACGCGCGTTGTCATCGTATTCACACAACTATTGCCGAGAACAAATAGAGATGCCAAGCCATCCCACAAAGCAAACAGTCGTGTTTCGCGTTTCACATAGCGATTCGCATGATCGGCGGCTACGCTCAGCCACCCGCATCCCTGTCAGCCCCCCCTTTTATATTTAGACATGTAGCCCTGCCATTCCATTCCATTTCAACGTCATCTGGATCTCGGATTACATTCTTTGCTGCGAACTTTGTCGGTACCGTGCTTCATTTCTTCTTTCATTCAGCCGTTTTTGTTTGTTTTTAGTACGATACCCATTCTATTCTTGCGACGATGTTCAATGATAGTATTTGCACTAACGCTCCTGCGTCCACTGCGACGGATGCGGGAATTGCTGGCGCTGGCGTAAGTCTCCCTTCTTAATTGTATGCGTTTAAACTTCCGAGAACTTGATAGCTAATCTTGTCTTATTGGGAATTTAGGTCCTACTTTCCTTTATCATCACGGCTTTCGTATCCTTGCTTCTATCCGCTATCATAATCCTGCACGAAGCGCGGCGGAAATCCGAGGCCAAGATACTAAGGAAATTGTTGTTGAGTTTTAGTGATCAACAGGTCTTGACGGGCATTGGGATCCAGAGGTATGACATGTATCTTCAGGGGGTGTAATATGAAGAAGAGGTATTTGTATCTTGGAAAAGCAGTTTGCTGACTTAAATTGAATATAGTATCGCACTGGCCAAAATGGGAACGATGGTTCCATACCACTTCTTCCTGGTATGGATGCTTAGTCTCCTGAGTACGGCAACACATGTTGGAACCCTGCTAGCTCTCGTCGCTGATTTCAAGAGGGATTGGGTCGTAAGCCAGCCCTGATATATGCGGATGTTATTTCAAGGTTACAATGGCTTACAATTTCACATAGCTCCGCTGGCTCCGCCAATTCTTCATGTTCGTGAACCTCTGCCTCTCGCTCGTCTCGGGCGTTTTCGTCCTCCTATCAGTAAGGAAAAATATGGCCGAATTTCCCCGTTGGACCCTACCAATTGCCTGCGTCTGGCCACTCTCTACAACCACCGCGCCGTCCAACGCCCCAATATCAATCGCTGGCACCATTGCTGTCATGACTGGGCAGGTGATTTTTTTTGTGGTTGGGGTGTGGTATTTACATGTCAAGGAACGGAAATGGGTTAAAGTTATACAAATGTTGGGTTTGGTGGTTTTGGTGGGGATAGGTGCTGGTGCTGCTGTCAGGGTCATTTTGCTCAGTCAGGCGTTTGGACATCCGAATGTGCCGTTAAAGGATTCAGGGGAGAGGGATTGGAGTTTTGGACAATTGCTACCATTATTGCTTTTACTCTTACCCTTGGTCAGTTCGGTGGAGATTCTCAGAGGTGAGTTATACTATACATATTGAGGGGATTGAAACCAAGTATGCTAATACCTTCTTTTAGGAGAGATGAAGATCCCGTCACCGATGGTGGATGATTGTATTCCACTGGTTGATCAGAACGACAAACAAGGCGTGAGAACCTCGTTCCAGCCTAATCCGTTTTGGGGTTCGCAAGTTAGTCGTTTTAGCAAGTACTAAGTAATACCTGGCCAATATAAACATGGTTTCAGCAATTTCATTACTCACGTTATATGGATAGGTGACGTTTATTACAGCTTTAGGTCAAGATCAGGTGTTCGAAAGATTGGTGTTTCGCGGGGTTCAAAAAGTGGCACTTGCCATCAAATGTGTTCTCGGCCTGGCACGCTGAAAGTCGGCTTCGCTTCTTCTGGTCAGGAGGAACGCTTGTGCCAAAACTGCAAAGGGGAGAAAAGTTTGCTGGATCGACTTAATCAGGACTATTGCTAATGTCTATTGAATAATCATTTGAGTGGATTTTCTATGCTTCTATTGTACAAATGTGGCCAGCCTTGCCTTTTTTCCTTTGGCCCTAGTTGGGTTCATCCGGCCTCACAGTGAATAGCGTACTGTGGAATTTAAAAAAGCGGCCCTGCTGATTACAGATTTCAATATGCTACTCAGCTTGGAATCTTCAAACGAGTGCCGAATGGTCTAGCACGAGCCCGATGTCTAGGTATGGTAGAAGGCAACTCAAGGGGCTAGCCCCTTGGATTCTACATTCTTACCCACTTGCGCATCCTCCGCATTCTTAGGCGTAGAATCTTCCTTGTTCTTCTTGACGCTACGCCACTCCATACCAGCAGCACCAAAGATGGAGAGACAAGCCAAAATAAGGGCAACTTGGAAGCAGACACGCAGGGAGTCATTGTAGGCCTCCAGGGCTGCGGTATGATTCTCAGGCGAGATGATATCGAAAAGCCCTGTGACTCCAGCGGTCTGAAGTTGTTTGGGTGTGATGCTAGAGATACCAGCGAGTCGTTTAGCCAGCTGATTGTCTAGGACGTTCTGTCCGACCGAAACGAAGATGGCACCGAAGAGCGTCTGGGCGAAAAGAATAACTGAAATACCGGTAGACACTTCGTTACGTGGTAAAACTGTCTGGGCAGCCATATTGGGAGCCTGGCTAGACGAACCCACCCCGTAGCCGTACAGGATCTGGTAACCGACCCATTGGCCCACCGCCGTGTGGATGCCAAGTGTGGTGAGCAGACCTGCACCAACTGATGTGATACAGATGCCGAAGATCAAGAAGGGCACGTAATAACCAATGCGGGAGGTTAGTATGCCGGTGAGAATGGACGCAAAGACGAGGGCGAGCACCATGGGTAGAATATGGATGCCGCTTTGCACGGCGGAGTTGCCATCGATGGCTTGGAACCATACGGGAAGGTAGTAAACTAGTATGATGGCATCAGTACGCCATTCTTCATCCAAAAGGGAACAGTTGGGGCTTACTAAAGAGCGTCTGATGCGCCCCAGCACAACAGCTCACCCAGAAGCCACTAGCAATGCTGCGCTGCATGAAAATACGCGGCGGCACAGTTGCTTGATCCGGCTTCCAGCACTGGATCAAGACGAAGGCAATCAGAAGTACAAAAGAGAGCACAAGTAATGCGATGATGCGTCCATTTCTCCACTGATTGCAGTTAATTTCACTGATTTGAGATAGGAAGGAGACTGGGGGAGGAACTATAGAATGGAAACTTACTGTATACATGGTGCCACCCCATTGTAAGGCTAGGCAGAGACAGACGACTCCGGGTACAAGGGCAAGCAAGCCCAGAGCGTTCAGTTGCCGTAGCTTGTCTTTGAAAGGAATCTTGGTTTCTGGGCGGTCGGGGATGTGTAGGAGGAAGAAGACGAACACTATAACCACGCCTCCTAGGGGAAGATTGATGTAGAAGCACCATCTCCAAGTCACGCTTGTAGTGAAAGCACCACCTACCAGCGGTCCGAGCACTGAAGCAATTCCAAATATGGCCCCAAAGAACCCTTGGTACTGAGGCCGCTTATGGAGCGGAACAGCGAAGACAATAATGACGATCTAGTGCAGGATAGTGTTAGCAAATGAATGAAGAAGACGAAGCAGTGTGAAGGAGGTGTCGAGAGATGATCCATAGCAAAAAGAAGGGAAAACGTACAATGCCAGACTGAACACCTCCAGCTCCCAGACCGGCAATGGCCCTACCGATAATGAAAGCGATTGAGTTCGGTGCCGCACCGCAGATAGCTGAGCCCACTTCAAAGAGTACGACAGCTGTCAGAAAGGTGGCTTTGATGTTGAAGATGGTATATATTTTTCCAAACACTAGCAGACACGCGCAGTTGGCGAGCAGATAAGCCGTCCCATACCAGCCTATATCATTCGCTGCGTGGAATTCGTTGGTGATCTGGGGTATGGCGGTTGAGATGATGAGTTTATCCTACCACCGAAGCGGGTCAGCTTGAATGTACGGTAGGTAGACATGATAATAGCTTATGTTTGCTATTTGAACTTACCAAGGACACGAGAAACATGCCAACGAAGATGGAGATCATCAATAGTGCGAGCTTAAGACCAGAGGGGTAGACATGGTCGCTTTGGATAGGCTTGAGGTCCTGCTCCTTGGCCTTTGTATCGCTGGTTATGAGGGGAGGTGGAGGATTTCTGTCTTCCTGTGGAACGCTTTCTTTCTTTTCTAACGACATGGAGAGGAATGAGCGTAGTGGTGATGGTTTAATGCAGAGTTAGAAATTGGCGACACTTAAGGAGAGTTGATGTACGAGGGTAATTAATGAGAAATCCTGATACTTCTGATAATCACCTGTCGGGTAAGAACATGTCGCCTTTAATAAGCATTGAGAAGATTATATTCCGTGGCTTATATGTGGTTGAGATTCGCATATAGAGAAGGGGCATGGTGTACGAAAGGGGCTAGACTCGGATGGTCGGGACACACTATCCCCAACTTGTAAATGACCAAACTCGGATATAACAGCACATTGTGATCCGAAAACAAGTAAATGACCACTGCTTCTTAACGGCCATTTTAGGTAGAGTATGAGATGAGCAGAAACGAATGATAAGCATGGCGGAGCTAGATTTGCCAATACGCCGCATGCATGTCAACGCTTTGCTGACCTACCTGAGGTATTCATAACTATCCGCGTAGCAACCTCGTAAGAAGACGGATCAAGTGATAACCAGTGAACAATTGGTGTTAGGGTATGATTGAACTATCTGGGATGTAGTGAAGTATTGGTAATGTAAATAGGGCCATAGAAAGAGCCCAAGTTTGTATAATATTATTTACGGCTGACTAATTGTTTACTTCCTATAGTCACGTGGTAAGCATTGCTGCATTTCATTACTAAGTAGAAACTAAAAGTGCTAGAGAACGCCCCGTACTAGTGTAATCCATAATCATCGTCCCATACATCTACTATAGGCCTAAACCTGAGGTCAGCACAGACGTTATGCACGTGTAATTTGCAACTTTGACCAGGCCCGACTTTTGTCTCTTTTTTTCACTCCTGATTCTCAATCTTCAACCTGAGGGTTTCAGTCATAAACTATGTATCCGTTCAAAACTAGAAATACTCTGTTTGCATTAAGTGCAAAGCTGTTCTGGACCTTGACTATCTGTATCAACCACTAGCTGCACGTATGACTCCGCATCACAAGCTTCTTCTGTAGGCGCTTTCACCTATATCTACGCATATTACTGACTTTTCCCTAGCTACCCCACTAAATCAGTGTAGTCTAGGGTTTGAAATGAGATAAAAGATAAAAGATAAAGTAGTTAATTATTCCGAATCAATAACAGACCTTCCTTAATGACATCCGAATACCACGTGACCGGACTAAGTTGATGATTAATTTGTTAGTCACAATAGAGATATACATGCTCTTTCGTGCTTCTAACGCTCCCAACCAATTGTCTGCGCTTCCGTATGTAACAATTCCAGAACCTACAATCCATCCATTACATCTCTCAGATGTTTTCGATATTTGACACCAGTCCAGCTGTTCTAGGCCCAGGGCCCACCGAAGGCGCATCTCAAGCTCAAACCCCACCAGTCAAGCCAAGTCGTCGCAGAGACAAGGCGCAGTTATCCTGCACGATCTGCAGACAGAAAAAGTAATAATGGACTCTTGAAACAGACTCAACTTATACTTACATCTGCATAGATTGAAATGCGATCGCGTGAAACCATGTCTCAACTGCACTAAGCGTGGACAGCCCGAACTGTGTGACTTCATTAAGCACGAGTCCTCGCATAGTCATCCTACGAGGCAACAAGGTACAACAAACTTCCAATTGCAAAACCGAGTTCGGCAGTTAGAGGATATGGTAACGACTTTGTTAAACAGCCAGAATGCCCCCAACCTAGACCATAATGTACTCGCTGCAGCGAAACCACCGTCCGTTACTAGTACGGCAAATGGGATCACGGATGGCGGCTTCACTCAATCTGCAGCGCCGTCACCTGCTGACCAGATAAATGCTAACTTTCCAGAAGCTTTGGCAGGGAGATTTACCAGAGCAAGAGATCAAGTAAATTTTGTGGGTAGCGAACATTGGGAAGCAATACTCGACGACATTGCAGACTTGAAAATTGACTTGGAGGATCCTGCTGCCGCATCTGAAATGCCGGATTCCAGACCACAGATTCTATTTGGTCGCAATCATGCATCAAGAACGGAAATTATGTCCTCAATCCCCCCAAGGTCGGTCTGTGACGTGCTGATCTCGCGCTGGTTCAGGTAAGCCAATGGGGTCGGATGATTCTTTTCTCCTTTGAGCACCTCAGCAATGATTGGCTGTTAAGTTGTATTTTGAGTCTTTATCCTCGAAATGTAATCCTTGCCCCAAATTACACAAGGCAATGCTAATTCCGATGTCTCGACATTTAGAACCATGGACATGGCTCCCTGTAAGCTCACTGTGCACCTAGCCGGTCTTTTAGACGTACTAAAAGCAGCATAGTGGTCGTACATATGCCTACGTTTATGAAAGAGGTACGTAGATTGAATACCTGAAGGACGAGAAGAAATTGGCCAACGGTTTTAATTGTAGTATAACCAAATGTTCAAAGAGCCCAACGAAACGCCGCTAATGTGGATTGGACTCCTATTTTCCATTCTTGGCCTGGCTTCCTACTTCTACGCCATAGCAGAGGAAGAATTGCATAGTATGCCTCAGCCATTTACTTCCATGTGGGAAATGAGTACCCATTATCGCGACAGGACTGCCCAATGCCTTGTAGAGGTGAACTATCTCCGGCCGAGACGATATACCGTAGATGCTTTGTGTTTCTACTACGCTCTTGATCTGTTCCATAATAGAGATTCGGATTTTGGAGCTTATGTCGTCCTTGGAATTATCGTTAGGGTAGCTATGCGACTCGGATATCATCGTGATGCAAGCCATGTAAGTTGTTGATTATTTTCCTTCTTTGCTACTATGGCATATTGCACCCTACGGGCATGTCTCTAGGTCAGAAATGTCAAGGCTCTTAGACCATTGCCTTATATCACACAAGCATACCAGAAGAAGTAACGCTAACCCCCGTCCTTGGCTAGTATCCATCCATATCGCCATTCGACGGGGAAATGAGACGGAGAATATGGTCCATGGTATTCCAACTGGATATCCTGACCTCAGCATACATCGGCCTTCCCCGAATGATCCGCGAGGGCGAAACCGACACCGTAGAGCCTAAAAATCTCCTCGACACCGATTTCGACGAAAGCATGATCACGCTCCCGCACCCACGGCCCAGCACCGAAGCGACCCCCGTCGCATATTCCATATTCAAAGTCCGCCTACTCCGCCAATCTGGCTTAATAACTGACCAAATAAATGCCATCACGCCTATTTCCTACGACTCGGTACTGCGCCTCGATTCCCGACTCCTCGAAATACACGCTGCGCTCCCTCCATACCTGACCATGAAATCTCTCAGCCAGTCCATCACCGACGATGCGCTTGTGATTCTGCGGAGGTACACGCTCGAGGTAACTTTCCAGAAGAGCCGGTGCGTGTTACATCGCAAATACCTCGTCCCGGGCAAATCCGACCCTCGATTCCGGTATTCGAGAACTGCCTCTGTCGATGCTGCGATGCGCCTGCTGGATGTGCAGCGTACGTTTGACGAGGGTAGTCAACCTGGCGGCCAGTTGTGTGGTGAGAGGTGGAGGAGGGCTGCGCTTATTAACCAGGATTACGTAGTTGCGGCCATGGTATTGTGTCTAGATCTTGCCTGGGGCAGGAGGATGGACAGCCGTCGGATTTCAGAACATGAAGATGAGACTGAAACGATATGGCCGAGGAGTAAAATGCTGCAGGCGTTAAGAGTAAGCTACGAGATCTGGTGTAAGGCGAGAACGGTATCAGCGCTCGCCGTAAAAGCCACCGAGGCTTTGAAAGTCATGTTGAAAGATCTCGAATCCACCGATTCAGTAGCTATCGAATCTAAACCGTCACCATCGGTTTCTAATCCAGCAACTGTGCATAATAATCATCAACATGGTCTGTCTCCTCCCCTATCCTCACTCACGAAGTTAATTAACCCCTCTCCCCAAGATGCACCATCATCCAACTCCGCTCCTCTCCCTCCATCCACCCCATACACAGGAATGAATTCCTTCTCTTTCGCAGGAGTGACAGACGAAGACATAAATTTCGACTGGGTAAGCATGCATAAAAACACCCAGCAACTTGTTCTAGACAAACATGTGTTAATTACTCTGCAGGAACTGTGGGATACCCAGTTTCAAACCACGCCCATGGCAATGGCGGGGGATGATTTCGGGACTTCGACTTTTCACTAGCATTTCCTTCCCTACGCAACGTACGTATTTAGAACGGGAATCGGCTTCCGAGCGACTGGTAGAGGGGAAGTGCTGGTATTTCTACGGAAGTAATGTGGTTTTCGAGGGCCTTCATCACTTATCAGGATTAGGCACTTGCCGAGAAAAATATAGTCCTCAAATACATGCTGGGTGTCGAACGAAGAAAGAGATTGCTTTGTAAGCCAAGGCATAGAATTCCGGCGTCTTGTGTCTGATAACATTTTGTTTCTATTATTGTTCTATTCTATGCTATACTCAAGTTGATATTGATATTCTTTCGCTCATTAACAAGGACCCACCACCTACTTGCGCTCCTATACTGGTTTCTCCTTGAACTCCCGTTGCGCCTCCAACGCCTTAGCCAGCAGCTCCGGATACCAACGAGCGCCAACGTCCTGATGGCTCGTAATCCTCGAGATAAACACAGCCTCCCTCACACTCTCCGAATCCCCAAACATCTTATCGAACGTCGCCTCAGCCTCACTGCGCACCTTCTCGTCCTTCACCAAGTCCTTGATATGCTGCGGGATCTTCAAAGAAGCATCTGCGCCGTCCAAATCAGTGCGAATGCCCTGGAATACCGGAAAGGAATATCGTGGTCCGAGGGATGTGCCGTCGGCAGCAAGGAAGTTCTTGGCCGATAGGTTGACGCGGTGGGTTGTCGCAGTGCAAACTCCACCCGTGAGAGCCTGCAGCGAGCGTCCTATGTTTACGACTAGGCTACCGGGAATGGGAGCTGCTTGTATCCAGTCGCCGTGTTTGTTCTGTATTTCCAGCCCCGCGTGGGATGTTGCTTGGAGGAGAAAAGTGAGGAAAGATCCATCTTTGTGAGCACCCACACCCTGAATACCGGTTTCTGGAATAGGAGTGTCGAGAGGTGGTACAGGATACTTGACAAGCTTGAGTTTATTGTGCTGGGGGTTTTCGAAGAACCGTTCAAAGGAGTTGGCGGGCATGTCGAGTGCTTCGGCGATAAGGCGGCTGAAAAAGATGGCGAAGGTAGCGATTTCTTCTAGGTAGCTTTCTACTGCGGTCCTGAACCCTTTGATTACGGATTCATCGGGCCACTATTCCTTCGTTAGTCTTGAGGTTGGCCAAGACTTAGTGCGGCAAATACCTGATTTGGACCTCTCAAATTCCTGTGCGGTGGCTCTTCAGGTCCCGGTGCTGAAACTTCTGTTGCAAACTCCAAGTTTATATAATTAGCATTTGATTTGTTACGAAAAGAATGTACTCACATCATATTGCTCTCGATAATCAGATTTCATTGCTGTAATCTCAGCGCCCAGTCTGGCATAGCCCAAGAAATGCTTGCTATTCGCCATCTCGATTTTCAGTTTCTCCTCCAGGGGCAGTTCCAAAGCCTCGATCCCCTTGGTGATTAGATTTTGCTGAGTTAGGGGCGAGATTGATGTGTTTTTGATGTACAAGAACCCCACGTCAACAATCGCTGTTCTGAGAGCTTTCAAGAACTCTGGTTTTGTGGCAGGGTCGCTTGTCGACGCAAAGTCTAGCAGGGGAATGTCGTTGAATGCAAGAAGATTCTCCTTTTGTGAGGAGGGAACTTTCTAGGGCGTGTCAGCTTACGAAAGACCCAGATTGTGAGTAGACGGATTTCGATGGTCTTCGCAGTCTTGGAAACACCAGAGACTTCGTGGAGCTGGGAATATGCAATGAGTGGAAATGGCTCACGAAGAGATTAAAAACGACGGTAAAAACGAATTGATTCATCTTCGACGACTAAGAATCGGATCTCACCAATGAATTGATGAAGCTTTCTCGGGCCTCTTGCAAAGCGGGTGCATTCTTGCTGAGCTCGAAATTATGACCTCCACCGGGCAGGATTCTCGCGTCCATCTGGGGAGCATTGGTGAACAAACCGGCGACCCAGTCAAAAGTAGGCTGACCTTCTTTGATACCTTTCCATCCCAATTCATACTCTGCAGCTAGAAACTGTAGAGGGACCTGTAGGATGTTAAAGACACATTGTTGATAGATAAATGCCAAATCTTACCCGAATCCGTGGTGCAATCTCGTTCACAAACCGATTGTACCAGGTTGGATCATACCACTCAGCCATCTCCGACTTCACACCTGCAACTATAAGCGTTCTTTCATATACCAACAGTCTCTAGTTGCTTACCAGGCTCGAATATTGTCAACATCGCGGGGTGTGTAAGAATCGACATGTCAAGATAGTCTAGAGGGCCCATAAACGTCTCTATAGAGTCAGGCGAGGGCTCAAACACAAGTCGAGGATTTCCCGGGTCTGCTTCTATAGCCTTTATAACCACAGCGGGGTGATCTTTGGTAGGGATGATTCCAAGTGCACTGACTCCGATAATCGGGAGTTTCTGGCCTTCGAATGCTGCAAGTGACAGCGAGATTGCTGCTCCAAGAGAGTGGCCGACGAGGATTATTCCATTTTGACCGCTAGTGTGATCATCATATGTTTTCCCAATGAGCGCGGAATAGAGAGGAATGGAATCAATGAGCGGCTGTTTGGATTCTGGCATCGGATTTCCACCATACCCCGGTCTGTTGATATTTAAGACACCAAACCCAGCTTCATTGAAGATCTTCGGTATTCTGGAGCTCGCATCAGTGGGATATCCAGATTAATTATTCCTAAGCGTTTACTGACGAGTATATTTCATTGTCGAAGTACGTGGCATTGGTTCCGCCGCCGTGAATGAGGACAAGCAAGGGTTTGTGATCTCGGACATCTGCCTTTCCCTTGTTGAAGATTCCATGAGCACGCAGACCTGATATTTCAGCCTCAATGATGGTATTCCCAGGTTTCGCCATGGTTGAAGGTGACTCGGGCCAAGAAGGAAGGTGGTTGCATTTCGCAAGTGTAGACGGGCAGGGCAGGACTCGAGATGTGGAGCCTCCACGACCAGGTGGCTCCGGCCACACGTCTTCTGATATAGCGACACCTCCAATCAACACCACACTGCGGGCGAACGCGTGTCATGCATCAACAGCGTGGATTACGCCTTATTTATTGATTATTATTTATTCCATTAACGTCCTGTGCGAGTCTAGGACTATGTAGCGGATTACGCCTTCGGATTGCGTCTTAGTGACCTTATCTCTACACAGATTTCTTATGATGTTTATATAGATCTACTGCCAGTACGAGTAGTTTGCAACAACTATTTCGTCCTTCATGTCCAAGTCAAGCCCCGTCTCGTGTCGCCATCAAATAAGTTCCCTTCATTAGACAGTCTCCTATTCCATTCTATCATTTCTTTACTGGAAAATGCACAATAGATTCAGGAGATACTGGAGATTCATTACCCCCACTTTCGTCGATCTCGACCCTTCTCCTCCCCAGCGTTCCACTCTTTATACCCCGCCTCTCCAGATACGCAATCGCGAGCACCAAAGGCAAAATCAGCGACCCCGTAATAATACTCGCAACATATCCTTTCCTGTAATTTGGCGCATCTGTAACTGGGTAGAAGATCAGCGGCCACCAAGTGACAAACGCGAAGTCGAAGGAGTTCATGAAGCCCGTAGTGATGGCACGCAGTTGGAAGTCGTGCGCTGTGACATCGGCCATCCAGGAATACCACAGGGCTTGCGGCGCGTATGTTGTGCCGAGGAGATAGAAGGCGAAGAATTGGCCACCGACGCCGTTGGGGTCGGCGATGAGGATGGCGCTGCCGATGATAAATGTGATGCCAATGGCGAGAGAACACTGCCAGCGCGATTGGATCTTGTCTGAGATGACCGAGTAGATGATCGTCCCCACAATGGCTGCTGCGTAGACTCCAGTCGGGTATGTATTTTGCTGAATTTGTGTGTAGCCCCGGGATGCCATCCATAAGGGGAAGACGTTGTTCTGCTCCATTTGAATCGCGAGTGAGTAGACTTGAATGTTGTTAGTATCCTCTGACCCTCAGAGGAGTGAGTTTGAAACTCACGCATGAAAATAGTAGGAAGTAGCCAAAATTGCCAGCTGAGCAAGACACGTCTGAAGACAGTTCTATCCCAGGTGAGCTTTTGGGGTTGTCCTAGTCTATTCACTGCATGATCCTTCTCCTCTGTAGTGAGATACCATGCATTCCTGTGAGATGGAAGACCGGGGATAAATATCCAGCCTAAAATCCGCGAATTAGCAATCATCAACTCCATACTGCATCATAGAAGGACTGACCAAAAAGCGCCGTGGGTATGGTAATCACGGACACAATGATGAATATCCAACGCCAAGCAGGTAGACCGTTCTTCCCCGCCAGGGATTTTAGCAAACCAGCTTGAATCCAAGGCCCCGCCATACTCCCCAGATGGCCGAAGCAGACGAAGACCGCAGCTCTAGTACCCAGCTCGGACTTTTTATACCATGACCCATATATGAAATGAGCTCCAACACTAAACAAACATTATTAGAGGCATCATTTCGACAGTCAGACTTAATACATACTATGCAATTGCCGAGAACCCACCCTCAAAACCATTTAGCAGAATAATCTGCCACACATGATTCATCTTGAAAGTAATCAGCGTTAAAATGCTCCACATCACATTCGCCCCCACGAAGACATATTTCGGCGGTGCGATTGTCAGCAGTGAAGTTCCGGGCATCTGGCAAACGGCATAGACGACGAGATATGTGGTGCTTATATAATTAAACTCCTTTCCTTTGAAATGCAAGTCTTCTTTCATCCCGCTGATATAAGCGGATGAATAACTCGATCGGCTAAGCCCGAAGAGAAACCATATCAGAGAGAAGTAAGGGAGAATCGTGAAGTCGAGTTTGATGAGGAGGGACGCGTCTTTGGGGTCGTTGCCCCAGAGAAATGATCTAAGTCTGAGGAGATAGGACGGGGCCATCACTGCGGGTTTGGCCTCGGTGGAACGAGAACTGGATCGAAATCGATTTCTAGCTGTGGGAAGGGGAGGGGATATATAGTTCTTATCTTGAGGTGATAGGGAAGTCGCATGTGACTCCTCAAGCTTGCAGATGTGATCGACAGCAACCATTGCAAAACCAAGCTAGCGATTTCACCATCGCCAACGAAGTATGGGATGAGATCTAGACTGCGTAAACTCTTGTAAAGAAGCTGATTCCCTACTAATAACGAGATGTGT
This sequence comes from Lachnellula hyalina, assembly GCF_007821495.1. Classification (NCBI taxonomy): domain Eukaryota; kingdom Fungi; phylum Ascomycota; class Leotiomycetes; order Helotiales; family Lachnaceae; genus Lachnellula; species Lachnellula hyalina. The sequence continues at coordinate 17,664 of NW_022157389.1, forward strand.
TCTGTGCCTTTTGAGAGATTTATTGTAATCAACAGGTCTACTATGTAGGTAACACCCATAAAGCAATTCTCTAGCAAGTTCGTGACTGAAAGTCGATCGATCTATGGGCCGTCCTATAGCATGCTCTTGTTTGTCGGTTGCTGGCTGAATGGCGCGATGCTAGCAACTGCAGCTCGGTAACCCGCACCCCACTTCCGAACCCTACAAGGCACACAATTTCAACCCTTCTTTATATCCAAGGGTCAAAAGAGGCATTTTGCTAGATTACATGATTCCAATTGAATTGCTATAAAGGGCAACTAACTAGATAACCTTTAAACATCTACGAGTTTTCCACTGCCTGCAGCAGTTTGTGCCTATTCTAGTCATGACGGAGCCAAACCTACCCAAGGACCCCGAGCCTGAGCAGCGCTCCTTCCAATTCGAGACTTCAGGGGTACATGCCGGGTAAGCCCACCATCTAGATTCCATAGTATATAATTCTACTAAATACAAGTTCCAGACTCAATCGATCTGAGAACGGCGTGCAAGATGCACCTATCTATGCATCTACAGTAATCAACTACACACTTACACTCCCGATAAACAGAAATGTGGCATATCTCTAACGTATTTCCAGTCTTTCGTTTTCGACAACAGTGCTCATGGAGCAGCAATATTCGGCATGACAGCTGATGCATTTTGCTACAGCCGTATTGCCAATGTACACTCCCTCCCTTCCACCGCTTTCTGAATCAAATGCTAATCACCTCAGCCAACCGTCGATGTTTTTGAGACACGCATGGCGGCACTAGAAAACGGAGCAGCAGCGTTGGCGGCAGCGTAGGTCATCCATATATCTGTGCACCATCCCGGCGTCGTTTAACTAAGTTGTCTCAGATCCGGCCAAGCAGCTCTCTTCATGACCATCACAGCGCTGGCACAAGCCGGGGACAACATCGTCATTGCATCACACGCCTGCGATGTGTCGAAAACCATCTTTAAAAATCGACTGCCACCGTTTGGTATAACGGTGCGATTTGTTGAAAGTGGTGACGTTGACTGTATCAGACAGGCTATTGATGGGAATACTAAAGGGGTCTTTGTGGAGAGTATATCGAGTACGGATCTGCTAGTTTCAGATATCTCAACCCTTGCCGTTGTGGCTCACAATGCAGGCGTACCGCTCATAGTGTACCTACTACAGCCTCTTGCTTGCATGTTAATCAGAACTGACAAACACGTAGTGATAACACAGCCGGCGCGGGAGGGTTCCTCCTCCGGCCCCTCGATCACGGCGCAGACATTATCGTAGAATCCGCAGCCGAATGGCTCGGTATCTCTGGCTCGAACGCAGCAGGGGTAATCATCGACAGCGGAAAATTCGACTGGGTCAAAAACCAAGCTCGGTTCCCTCAATTCTTCGAGCAGGCTCCGGGATTTCATGGCCTTAGACTGTGGGAGAAGTTTGGGAATTTGGTGTTTATATCCTTTGCTCGCATCGCGGTGCTGCGAGATATGGGTCCGTGTTTGAATCCCTTCGAGGCTTTTCAATTACTAGCGGGTCTAGAAACACTGTCTGTACGCCTTGAGAGAATTTCAAGCAATGCCGCGAAACTGGCAACTTGGTTGGAATCAGATAACAGAGTAGAAGAAGTTCGGTATCCGGGTTTGTGTTCTGGTCTTCTCCCAAAGTGACGATTTTTGCTTGCTAACTCATGAAGGCCTCCAAACCAATCCCTCTTATAATTTGAGCAAAAAGTATTGTCCACGCGGCTATGGCGGACTACTTTCCATCAAATTAAAGAGCGCGAAGGACCTCGTTTGGACAAAGTCTAAAGTTGTTTCTTTCGGTGCAAGGTAAGTGGCGAACACTTCACACTTCAAGCGTCGTAGTATGGGACGAGAATCAAGCTAAGTAGGAAATTTTAGTATCGGGGGAAGCAAGTAAGTCGACTCAAGACTATATTATGAATTAGAGCACGTACTAATCCACGATTTCTTGTTACTAAGAACGATTATTGTCAAAAGGGAGCAACCCCATGAAGATCAGAGGCAAGCAGGATCGATATATGTTTCCATAGGACTCGAGAACATTGTACTTCCTCTAATCCATCCAACTGGAACTATCGTGAGTGCTAATAATGATATAGGATGATATCATCTCAGATTTTAAGGAGGTGTTAGAGAGCGTATAATAGGAATACATCAATCTATTTAGTGTTTAGGGCGTTAAAGTGACAGGTAGAATACAGGCGAGGAGTGGAAAGAAATGATAGATATATGGAGCACGGCTCTATTACTAGTTAAGCAGTTCACGATCAAAGTGTCTCTACCATTGGAATGATTATAAAGGAGCAATAATCTATCGATATTGTACCTCCGGTGAGGTGTGTTTAGAGAACCCTGTACCGCTAAGTGGGTCTGGTCTGGTGAGGCTTACGGAGTAGGGCGCTCGCCAAGTTCAGTTCGGTTCGGGCCGGCACAAGTACAAGCAGTGCAGTCTAAGTCCAAGGCCAAGACCTCCCCAGCAACAACTGTCGAACCTTTCAACCCTACCGCCCGCACCGTCGAACTTCTCTTTGAAGGCCTGGTGGCCTGTTAAGTATACAATGCCTTCGTAGCTGTTGGTCTGTCGCTCCTTGCACTCTTCCAACGCCATTCCAGTCTCTACAAATAAATCGATGAGGCTGTGAGGCTGAATGCGATACGATGTGCACTCTTTTCAATCACACTTCTGTCACTGAATTGTGAGATACTAATACCGTCGATTTGGTCGAGTCAGCAATCAGCAAAATGTCCCAGTGTAATCTCTGCAACAATTTGAGGAAGAAGAGCGAGGACGATGTTCGGTTGGCCTTTGACTTCGTCCCGAGTGAGCTTAACAGGTCAGCAGAAGCAAAATGCCCGGCTTGCAATGTGATTTTGGCTGGGATTTTACAATCCGAGGACGGATGGACACTTGCTGGGGATATCACTCATATATATGTATTCGCACTAGCCAAGAACGAAGACAGTCTATCTTTGGAATTGTATTTCAGAGACGATCGGCCGAAAGTTGTCCTTGAGTTTTATCGCCGCGAAAGAAATGAATTGTTAAGTGAGTGTTTCCATGTATCGGCCCAAGTTTTTTCGGGCGATTGATTCCTGTACGCTGTTCCGATGAGATGACTAAATATATGCGCAGGCTCTGGAAATGTCAATTGGACGGCAATCAAGCCCAAGTCTCCCCTTTCTGGCCATCCTCTGTCACCAACAGGCATGAAATGGTTGGGCACTAGGCTTGATGTCTGCAAGAAAAAACATCTTTCATGTCAATATCACGCAAAACCAAATCTCCCAAAGCGAACGCTGTCCTTCCGTGTCTCTGAAAACGGGAAAGCGGACGTGAAAGTGGTCGAGAACATCTCACAGCCAGGACGCTATATTGCATTGAGTCACTGTTGGGGGTCATCACCACTCTGCGCCCTAGACGGCAAAACAATTTCACAATTCGGGATATCAATACCCTGGAGTCGGCTTCCAAAAACCTTCCAGGACGCAATTCTTTTCAGCGCAAAGCTTGGTGTCAATCATATTTGGATTGATGCCCTCTGTATAGTGCAAGACAACCCTGACGACTGGGAGAGAGAGTCAGCCAAGATGGCCGACATATATCAGAACTCGTTCTTGACTCTCGCTGCCACCGCTTCGAGTAATGGGATGGGTGGCTGTTTTTCCGACGCGAAGACTGATGCTCCATCCGAGCACGAACTTACCGGGTTACAATCTCACATTGGTTTAGATCGCATCGTTGTTCGGACCAAGCTTCAACATTGGACATGGCCACCATCTAAAGTTTCCATGAAGCTCCATCCCTTGCTACAAAGAGGATGGGCATTTCAGGAACGGATACTTTCGCCCCGAGTCCTGCACTTCTGCAAGGACGAGCTAGTTTGGGAGTGCAGAGAGGAAAGCGTTTGTGAATGTGGAAGTCTTCCTGCGCTCTCAGAAACGAAAAAGCAATCGTATCTACCTCGAAATGAAACCGCCCTTCGACGGGCTTTCGGGCGGAAAACTTGGAGACGTGCTTTTGGCAAGATCAAAATCACGATGTTTCGTCGCAACAAAATTTCGCCAAAACAACGGGGGCTATCGCGGATAGCCGCTCTTCTTCCCCGAAAGCACCACTCCCACAACCGTATCGTATATCAAGAAGAAGCGTCCAATGTCACTAATCCAGAGAAGCTAGATGCCGCTGAAAACTGGCACAGAGTCATTGAACAATACTCATCCTTGAGTCTCACAAAGCAGACTGATCGCTTGCCCGCATTGTCCGGTCTCGCCATCCGCTCGTCTCCAGTCCTTGGGGAATATCTTGCCGGTCTTTGGAAACACAGTTTTATATCCGACCTGCTGTGGCGTATCAACAAGTTAGAACATGATATAGTTCGACCTACTGAGTATATTGCTCCTTCGTGGTCTTGGGCCTCAGTCGCTGGGCCTGTCAGCTTTTGGCCCGAGCCCGACACTCGACTCATCGAGGGGACTTCGGGCGAGCGGTTTTGGTACCAGGCACGATCTGCGCTTATAAGAAGAGCAAACGCCTCCAGATTCACCGCTAATGTCAAAGCGAGCCGCTTGAATCCATACGGCAAGGTTTCTTCGGCAACTCTCTATGTGCACGGATATATTCAGCCCGCGAGACTCCAATATGTGTCTACCCGAGTTGGGGGCACATGGGGCAACACCACATCTCTAGTAGAGTCGGTACCACTCAAGTACGAATTAGACTTCATCTTCCCCGAAGAGGGTTACGGCCCTTCAATCGAGCTGCCATTCTTCGCCGACTACGTCCTGCAAGCGAAGGGTCCGCTTCGTATTCCTCACAACGATCAACTGCATTTGCTGTTAATACACCCTTACATCTGCTTGGTTCTAAAATCTCTGGATGAAAACCTGAAGATCTTTCGTAGGATTGGGATTATACGCCAACCAGTGGCATTGGTGTCTGAGTATGGGTTCGACTGGATGAAAAGCTCCGTTGAGAGTGATATTCAGATTTTGTAGGCTCAACTTATTCTCTAGTCTGATCTGAAATCTTGAGTTGGTAGACCCCAGCTTCTCCGCTGGAAAGCATTCAAGTACCAACCAGTACGCTATATACATGGAGAGACTAGGGCAAGGGTTCGATTATATTTTAGCCTCCTAGCCAGACACTTCATCCCAAGTCTGCCGAACACCACCACCATTCACTTTTTACCAAACAACTCCGTTTACGTGCCCAAGGATCTACTTATCTGGTTCCACTTGGAATAGCATATTATATAAATATCTGTTTGGTATGTTGTTATGACTTTGCATTCGTTGCATAATTATCCTTGCAGCTAAGGTAAGCCCCAGTCGACAGAAGTATACAAGCACCTCCAACAAACGCGGCTAAAGCGCGTACGTGAGGCGGAAGACTAGTAGCAGTATGCTGTGTTGATGGATGGGGGAAAGGAACTTCATGTAAGTATACTGTACCTAGCACCCAAACCCGATCTCCGATACTAAGTTCGTTGCGACAGACAACAGCCAGGTTTACGAAAAAATGACGGCATGCGAGGCACATTTTTTACATGACAATATACCATTCATTCACCTACGAGCCGACGATTAATCACTATTTTGCCACCCACCCATGATTTCCTATATATATTAACAATTCTTGTCTACGGAAAATTTATACCCACGTTCGCAGTAGTTAATGCCTACACACTTGTAGATATCACTATAGTAGAAGCTTTTACTTGAGTGCTTTCGTCTCGCAGTTCATGATCAGTCAACGTACTTTATCAATTGGTCGCTACAAATATATGTGCGGTCTAACTGATTTTTCTTTTTCTTCTTCTTCTTCTGAATCCAAAACTAGCTAATAATACATATATATCGGTGTGAAATTGAAGTACCGAGTGAAGTTTAAAAATCTAACCGTGAATCAGATGCTTCTTTTATCACATCATTTGAGCTTCCAGATACGACGGGATGGGATGGGATGGGATGGGATGGTATTAGAACCCGAAATCGTCTCCAAAGCCACCGTCGTCACCGCCATCTCCGCCGAATCCACCGTCGCCATCATCGCCGCTGTCTCCTAGGTCCCCTCCGTCTCCTGGGTCACTACTTCCTGGATCAGTGTCTCCTGGATCAGTAGTTCCAGGGTCAGTGGTTCCAGGGTCAGTGTCTCCTGGATCAGTAGTTCCAGGGTCAGTAGTTCCAGGGTCAGTGGT